>NC_136502.1:98186969-98231969 GCF_053919585.1 Euprymna scolopes
CAGGCTGACCGCGAGGAAAAGAGAGAGGACAGATTATTGAAATGGCACCAGGAACAAGAAGAAAAGCAGAAAAAACTGCAATTGGAACAGGAAGAAAGGCATAAGAAACTACAATTGGAACAGGAAGAAAGGCATAAGAAACTACAATTGGAATATGAAAAAAGACAAGAGGAACGTTTTGCTAAAACACTGGAACTACTAAAGAGTAATCGAGAAAACGTCGATAGTGTTAATTTCTCCCATACAACTATTTTTAATAGCATGGACACATTTCATTATGTGCCTGAGGAAGAGAAGAATTTTGAAGCATACTACACAAGATACGAGGATGTTTTTCAACTGGACTGTAAAAATTGGCCAAATAGTCAGAAAGTGAGCCTCTTACTCAGAAAATTGGGTACATCAGAACACAGCAAATTCGTAGATTACATATTACCTAAAAAAACTGCGGAATTAGAGTTCATGGAAGCTGTAAAATTACTAAACGAATTATTTAATCCAAATATATCTCTTTTTCGTAAAAGATGGCTGTGCATGAATCTAAGAAAGATGGACAACCAAGATTATTTGACATACGCATCAGTTGTCAATAAAAACTGCGATAATTTTAAGCTTGCAGAACTAACGGTAGAAGATTTTAAATGTCTAATCTTCGCTCAAGGGTTAGTTTCCACGAAAAATGCAGAAATACGCAGACGAGTGTTGTCTAAGCTGGAATCTGAGCAAGATTTAACCCTCCAGAAACTAGCAGAGGACTGTGAAAGGGCCATTACACTAAAAAAGGATTAAAAAAATATAGAAGAATCCGGAGTGGCATATGTAAAAAAAGTTAGAAAACCATACGCACCAACCAAGAACTTTACAAAGAAAAGCAATGGAACGGGATATTCCAAAGATAATAACCATAAATATAGTACAGAATATAACAATCCTCTTCCTAGATATAACTGTAAGAGATGTGCAGAAAAGCATTGAGAATCAGATTGTCCTTATAAGAAGAAAAAATGCTACATTTGTAAGAAGGTGGAACACAAAAGCGATTGCTGCATATATAAAGATTACACCAGAAAGAGAGTACAGTACACAAACAAAATCAAATACAAAATTAGACAAAGATCGGCGAAAATACGTAAAAGTGGAAATATTTAAAACATCAATAAAGTTACAACTCGACTCCGGCTCCGATGTTTCTATAATAAACCTGAATAAGTGGAAAAAGTTGGGAAAACCGGCCATGATGAAAACTAGTAAAGCAGCCCGGACGGTAACTGGTGGGGGTATAAAATTTGAAGGAGAAGTTGTCCTCCCGATAAAATTGAAAGGGATTTCGAAGAAATTAAAAATATTCGTACTAAAAAATAGTGAAAATCTGTTTGGAATAGATCTAATTGAAAAATTCGGACTATGGGATAAGCCAATAAATACATTCTGTAAAAAATTAGAATGTTCTTCTCCAACAACAGTAAATATAAAAGACGATTTAAAAGAATTATTTCCTGAGGCATTCACGACTAACTTAGGTCGCTGCAATAAATTCAAGGCCTCGTTTGAACTTAAAGAAAACGCCAGCCCAATTTTTAGAAAAAAAGCGAAATGTTCCGTTCGCTGGGTTGGAAAAGATTGATAAAGAATTAAATAGATTGGAACAGACGGGAATTCTGTCAAAAATAGAACACAGCGAGTGGGTAGCCCCCACCGTATACGTAAAGAAAAAGAATGACGAAGTTAGAGTGTGCGCAGACTTTTCGACCGGGGTCAACTCCCTATTAAAAGATCACCATTACCCCCTACCAAACCCCGAAGATCAGGTAGGAAAAGAAAAGTGAATGAACCATTAATGGTAAACCCAAAAAGAAAAAGATATTGAAATCTGTGTGACTTCAAATCTTGGGAGGGGCGTGTTGTGGTGGCAACCACTTATTTGCATATGCGAATAACATAACACTATAAATGTCAAGCCTAGGTTGGCCTTGGTGTGTCTTACTTAAATGCCACCAGAAGTGACGCCGAAGAGCATACATGTCCTCCCACCAAGACTCTCTGACTCGACACCGTCATTTGTACATATTGTAAATATACCTTTTCTTTAATACACTTATTATTGCGTTATCTTGTTGTTTGCGTCTTCATTGTATTTCCTTACTAATTATTGTTCAACCTTGCAACCACTATTTATATATATATATATATATGTATATATATATATTTATATATATGTATTCATATATAAATATTATACATATGTGTGTGTGTATACCTATATTTCGGCGTATAAGGCGACTGTCAGATAAAACAAAGTACAAAATTGGAGCAAATTTTAATAAATTTATCATATATCGGTTGTATAAGACGACTGCTACAAAACAATGTTTATTTAGCCTAAGTTAGGGATTGTAACACCCGGTATCTAATGAAATATTGTTTTTTAAAGATGATTTTTTTTAACTTTTAGGGTCGTTTTATACGCCGAAATATACTGTGTGTGTATATTATATATATATATATATATATATATATAATATCTTCCATTTAAGCGGAAAGCGTCATGGTGCAATTGTGCTTTCAACAGGAACATCCATTTCGAACGCACCCTGTCATATCAACAAACTACTATTGATTTCATATGCCAGTCTTTTCTGTTAGTTTGTAATAAAACTTTTTAAATGAACTTGTGATGTTAGGCTGTGTAAGGTGTTAACTTAAGTCAAAATCGCCTGTTCCTTCTTTCATTGGATTATTTCGATTATCGATAATTACCGAAGACATTTCGATACAACGCCTATCCAATAACACTACCAAAGGCAGAATATACCTTCGTGTGAAATATCTTACAAAACAGTCAGCTAAGATTAAGTTTAGAAGTTTAGTTAAGCTTAATATTTATAAAAAAAAATATTAATATTTATATATTCGCCAAATAAAAAAACGCAATATAACCAAGATAGGAAATAAAACTTGTTATTACAAGTTTTATAAGAAAAAAAATTAAAAACTGTAAAAAATATATTTTACATTAATTTATTATTCGACAATATACTCAAAAAAGATATATTAGCAATTCGTTATTTCGTGGAGGTTCAACATTATCTCCGATCATCTTTTCGTATTTGATATCAAATCTTTCCATATTTTTTTGCCTGTTTTTTTTTTTTTTTTTTAATCCTTGACTTTTAATTATTTCTTAAGTTTTTTCCGCCTATTTTATAAACCCTTTGCGCATAAATTTTTTTGCATTTATGTCTGGATTTCATATAATGCCATTTCAATTAATGTTAGTACCAGCAAATTCATAGCTTCGCTATAATTTTCATTTGCTAATATCTTTCCTCTGATGTGAAGAAAGCATTTCTTTGAAACTCCGCGAATTAAGTAAATTTCAATATATCTTATTTGAGTATATTGTTGAACAATAAATTAATCTAAAATATATTTTTACAATCTTAAACTTTTTATTCTTCTATATACATATATATGGGGAGATAAAAAAGGAACAAACATCTCCATCTCATCTGAATATTATTTCCTTTATTCTCATATATATATATATATATATATATATATATATATATATATATATATACATTTATATATATATATATATATATATATATATATATATATATATATATATATATATATATATATATATATATAAACAGACATTGTTAAAGCTTCTGTTTTGTTATACCTTTTTATTTTTTCAATTCTTCGTATTATCTTTTTTGTATATACGTCGAAGATATGGATGTATGGCCCCAAGCATTTTTCTCTTCTCGTTTGCATATATATATATATATATATATATATATATATATATATATATGTATGTACTAGCTGTACCCTGCCACGCGTTGCTGTGGCTCAATTTGGTGTAATGGAAAATTCTAATAAAAAGAGAAAATGCATGTTTCTTATATTCTTAGTACAGCAATCCACTCCAAAAAGTAAAAAAAAAAAAGCGAAAATGAAAAAAAAAAATGTTACTCTTGCAGAAATGGATCCTGATCCTCGGGATTATCGTCCACCATGGCTTGGGCTCGGCCATAATCAGTGGATAAAGCTGAACGTAGCAAAAATGTTGAAACGCTAAATGTTTTTGTTTTTGTTTTGTTCTTTTTTCTGTATACAAAAATGTGAGTTAGTAATTGATATTTGAGTGATGGGGAGAGGGTTACTATAAACAGATTCGAAAAAGTTGTCAAAAACAAATAAATGAAAGGTAAGGTAAGTTATGTTTCTACCTAACTGGATAATTGTTTAGTGTTTTTATGTAATGTAAAATGTTTAATCGGCTCGAAAAACAGAAATGGTTGCAGACTCTGTTGAATACGTTAAGTTTGGGAAAGTAAGTTAAAAACAAAAACTACACAATAGTGTCAAAAACCCACCGAATATATGTTACCATGACATAGGCTGACATAATCGGTGGGTTTGTGACAGTATTTTGTATAGTCGTTTAGTTTTAACTCACTTTCTCAAACTTAACGTAATCAACAGTGTCCGCCACCATTTGTATCTTTCAAGTACACCGATAAACAGTTTTTCGAGCCGACTAAACGTTACATTAAATGAAAAGGGTTTGTATTACTAAACACAGATACAAAGAAGTTGTCAAAAAATAAATATATAACAAATAAATGTTATCAAAGGCAAGAAAAGTAAATGTTCTACCTAACTGGATAACATTGTAGTGTTTTTATGTAATGTATAATGTTTAATCGGTTCAAAAACATGCAGTGTTTATCGGTATATTTGAAAAATACAAATGGCAGCAGACTGTATCAGACACATTAAGTTTGGGGAAATTTTGGGAAAATGAGTTTAAACTAAAAAACTATACAAAATACTGTTAGGGACTCACTCAATATATGTTACTGTGACGTAGGCTGACATATAATCAGTGGTTTTAAACTTTTGCTCGATACAGGTGACGACTTTTAAGAATCCCTTTTAGTGATTACCTGGTTTGAGGATATTTGTACAACTAAATGACAAATCTGCTCCAAAAATCCGGTATTATTTTACTTTAAGGCCCGTCTCATGTTCGTATATAACGAAATATTTTATTGTAGATTTCGGTGTACTAAAAACGAATCTGCAAACCGTTTCCGTCGCAAAAAGAAGTTTTCATGATATGAAGAAATTACTTTTTCGAAAAGTGGGTGATCACTTTTCAATGTAAATTTAACTTAGAATGAGCACCAACTTTCTGACCACCTGAGAGAGGGGCATTTTTCTGTGTTTCTTGGCTAAAAAGGTTTTTGTTTGATTTCTTTTGCATGGTAATAACTACTGAACTCTGGGACTATTTTCCATTTCACAGCCGTGGCCTCCGTTTATGCTACGCGCGAGCATAAGCGAAAGCTGTTTAGCCAATAAACATGGGAAAAGTCCCACCCTCTCTCAGCTGGCTAGAAAGTGGGTGCTTGTTTTAAGTTAAATTTACATGGAAAAGTGATCGCCTACTTTTCGAAAAAGTAATTTTTTCATATCATAAAAACTATTTCATATCATAAAAACTATTTTTTTATGACGGTTTGCAGATTCGTTTTTAGCACACCGAAATCTACAAAAAAAATTTTTTATATACGAAAATGGAATATTTTATCAAAAATGTTTTTGTTATATACGAAAATGGAATATTTTATCAAAAAATAGTTTTCAATAAAAACAGCAAATGAATTCGATAGAAAAAAAATGGATGCTATTTTTTCAAATTTTTCTGTGTGTTTCTTGGCAAAAAAGTTTTTTTGTTTGATTTCTTTTGCATTTTGCAGTTTAAACAGGTAAATTTAAAGGATTTTCCAAGGGTAAAAAGAAAGTCCCCCCCCCAAAAAAAAATCGTGGCCACAAAGTGGGTGATCATTTTACGTTAAATTATTATGCAAAAGTGATCCTCCACTTTTTTAAACTAACATTTCTTTATATCTTGGAAACTACTCGTTTGCCTTAATTATAAACGTTATTTTCGCTTTCAGCGACCCCGAAAACTCATAAGAGTGGTAATTTTAAAGGAATTTTCGAGGGTGGAGTAATTCTTCATATTTACCCCCCCCCCCCAAATAAAATAAGAAATTAAGAATTAGACAAATTTATTTTAGGTAGGCTTCGCAAGGAAAGCTTTTAAAAATAAAAAAAATAAGATAAACAAATGATGCTAAGTGGGTGCTTATTTTAAGTTAAATTTACATGGAAAAGTGATCGCCTACTTTTCGAAAAAGTAATTTCTTCATATCATAAAAACTATATTTTGCGACGGAAACAGTTTGCAGATTCGTTTTCAGCACACCGAAATCTACAAAAAAATTTTTTGTTATATACGAACGTGAGACGCACGAGTGGAAAATTTTATCAAAAATCCGGGAGAAAATAGTTTTCAATAAAAACAGGAAATGAATTCGATAGAAATAAATGGATGCTATTTTAAGATAAACAAATAATGCTAGTGCACTTACCGGACCGCGCTATTTTTTAAATCGTATTTGCAAGTTTAATTAAAGTTTTATATGTTTTTTGATTCAATTGTAAGGTTAAAGTACAATATATATATATATATATATATATATATAGTCATCCACATACAGTACTGTTTCGCTGTTTCACAGCTCATCAGTGCGGCTAGACAGGCAACTACCTCAAGCCAGGATTGAAACCCGACCGTTTGTACGGCAGTCAAGGCTCCTAACCATTACGCTATTGGCGGCTGCTTGAACGAGTAGTGAGTTTAACGATGTTTTGATATATATATATATATATATATATATATATATATATATATATATATATATATATATATATATATATATATATATATATAATTTAAAAAATAGGGATTTTTTTTTACCCATCTATTAATTAGAAAGTTAATGTAATTCGAAAGTCGTCCACGTGCGGTGCACGTGAAAGGCTAATTTCTACCGGAAATGGCGAATAGTCCCGCAGTTACGAAAAATATTTTTATTTAATTAAATATATTTTTATAATTTGCGATCTTAATGATCTTAATTTATTTTAATAACATGCAAACATTCCTTTACTTTACAGATAAATATATCGAAAAACAAAAAAAACTCAAAAAGCAAGCGACAAACTTTTTTTTTGCCTTATATAATAAAGAAAAAATGTGTAAATTTAAAAATTTGGAAGATAAACAAATGAATTATGTTTTTTTTTTACTTATCGAGTAAACAGAAAATGAAAACTACTTCCTCTCATCAATTCGTGGCTGTGAAATGAATCGAACCGGAAGTTCAGTTTTATCAACAGAACAGTGTCGCACTAACGGTTACGAAAATATATTTATTTTATTTAATATTTTAATAATTCGCGAGGAAAATTTATTTTAATAACGTAAAACATCCCTCGACTCTAAAGATGGGTTATCTGAAAATTTCAAATAAATTGGTAACGTAGAAATATGGTTTTATTCACTTGTAACGAACCAAATTTACATTTATATATATATATATATATATATATATATATATATATATATATATATATATTGTCGAAAAATAATTTAATATAAAATACATTTTTAGTCTTTAATTTTATATATATATATATATATATATACACACATATCCTGTTGAAAAATAATTTAATGTAAAATACATTTTTAGTCTTTAATTTTATATATATATATATATATATATATATATATATATATATATATATATATATATATATATATTGTTTTTAAAACATAATTATCCACTCAAACGTGTTTCGCCGTCTACGACTCATCAGAGTGGCTGAATCTACCGAGATTTGAAATAATATTGACTTTTAACGATTTCTCATTGGAGTGACTAAATCTAGCGAGATTCGAGATTATATTTTAAAAGCAATATATATGCCGCTCTCCATATGGGGGTACCAAATTGGTTAAAGAGAAAATTATTCCCAACTCGAATTTTGGTTAAAATGCACTTTCGTAAATAATGGAATTCAGTCAAAACTTATCGCAAAAACAAAAACAAATAACATCCAAGTAAATTGCGATATACCCAAACAGCCATGCGAGATGGACGAGCAGGTTAAGCGTTTAGGCTCATTAGAGTGGGGTCCCGATTTCGAATCTCGCTAGATTCAGCCACTCTGATAGACAACGAAACACGTGTCAGTGGATAATTATATTTCAATCATAATATATATACCGCTCCCCATATGGGGTACCAAATTGGTTAAAGACAAAATTATCCCAAATTGCATTTCGTAAATAATTGAATTAATTCAAAACGTATCGCAAAAACAAAAACAAATAACATATATATATATATATATATATATATATATATATATATATATATATATATATTGAAATGAAAAATTTGCTATCCTATACTTTAAAGAACACCCACATCTATTAAACTGTAGGAGAGAAATAGCGAACAACTGTGTTTACAGAATAAACTTTACTTTAGGATTGCGATACAAAAAAACTTTAAAATTAACAATAACAATGGAAAATAAATAAATAAAATAAACATATATATATATATATATATACATAAAAAACACATTAAACCTAGGTTTATAATAGGTCAGAACACTAGATATCTACGCTCCCTGCTAAAATAGCACATACAAAGGAAGGGGTGAACCGGGGTGGGGGTAAACGGGGCCTTTGTCCTGTAAGTACCTGCTCATTGCCTGATTAGGAAGGGTGCGAGGGAAACTAGAAAGCTGATTGGCTAACTAAAAACTCAATAGAATTTGCGTATATAAAAACGCAAGACAACCTTATAACTTACTACCAAGCTCTATTTACGTATTGAGCACTTTTGAAGTAAATACTTAGAGTTTACGCATAAATATTCGTATATTAATTTATGTGATTAAATGAAGTAGTCATATATATATATATATATATATATATATATATATATATATAAAAGAATCGCTGATAAATTCAGGAAATATATATATATATATATATATATATATATATATATATATATATATTCATGCATGTATGTATGTATGCATGTATGAATGTATATGTATGTATTTCCTGAATTTATCAACGAGTCTTTCATTTCGACGCTTGAAAGGGCCAAGGGTTGGACGCCTGGTTAAGGTTGGATTGTTTTGCATACGTTTTATGGAGCGTATAATGTTCGACATACGGGATTTATGAGAAGCCATAGACAAAGGGGCGATTGTGTCGGGAAACGGTTTGGTTAGGTATAAAATAATTATTTTGCCATTAGGATACAATATGTTAAGAACAGTCTATTTATTCATGTCTGTTCAGGTCGCTAAAGAATTTTGCCGCAGACTTAAATATATAGATAGACAGAATATATATATGTGTGTGTGTGTGTGTGTGTGTGTGTGTGTGTGTGTGTGTGTGTGTGTGTGTGTGTGTGTGTGTGTGTGTGGTACTATTATGAATATCTCCACTATCGAATAATCCTTATATACTGTGAAATTTATTTATGTATGCAAACCAAAAGAGGGGAGATATAACATATAAGAATTATTCGGAATCACGTTGCTGTTATTTCAGATTATTTGAAAAAATAGAAGCAAAACTTACTCTCCCCTCCATCAATGCCAGAGGTTTTGGGGAAATATAAAATATTTTGTAATTCGTATGCAAAACTAGATAAACAAATGTTAATGATTGAAACATTTTATATAGGCTGTAAATAGGATCTGGATGATGGATGATCCTCTTAATGTGCGACATTACATGGACAAACCAGGTCATTAGCTTTCCAACGAGCTTTTTTTGTGAACTTCTCATCAATAGTCGCTGAGATTTAGATGGAACTTATAAAATTGCCAAAAAGTTGGTATATCTATCTATCTATATATATATATATAGAGAGAGAGAGAGAGAGAGATACCAACTTTATATATATATATATTATATATATATATTATATATATATATAGAGAGAGAGAGAGATAGAGAGAGATACCAACTTTATATATATATATATTATAAATATAATATATATATATATATATATATATATATATATATATATATATATATATATATATATATACTTGTAGCCAAATTGAATATTGAAATGGTTCTATGGGGCGAAACTAGATGAAGATTTGCAAGCCTTTTGAAGATTATAATATTATTCTATGGTTAAAATTTTATGACAATTAGTAAAAAAAACTATATTTTCAAACCAATAAAATATGCCTAACTTTGCCTACATTTGCGTATATAGTGTCCTGGCAGGCTGCTTCAGTTTAGCTATTTCGGTTGTCTCCATTGTGGCCCCATTCAGGCCACTTATATATATATAGATATATATATATATATATGTATATATATATATATATATACTAGCATACCCACCGTTGCCAGGGTTGACATGGAGTTCGGTTTGGTCACACCTACTATACTAAGAATAACAGTTTTTCATTATTATATGTCAACTATGTCAACTCCATCGTTACCCCCAACAAAAATTTCAAAAATAAAAGAACGAATGAAAACAGGAAAATATAATCCCCCACCCCCGAAGAAAGAATAAGCTCATGGCACCAGATAGTTTTCTACAGAAGTGATACGAACGGTAGCTACTCTCCGGATATTGAGCACCCTTTTATGATTATATTCCAGTTTAAGCGAATTTCTTTTATGCTACCTTAATCTAGAAACATTTGATTTACGGTTTGTTGCAACAAAAACAAACTGTAAATAATTCAGTTTTAAAAATACCAAAGTAGAATTTGTGTTAACCGAAATACATGTTTTGATGTTATAAAAATGATGAGTTATGAAAAAAAAAAATAGCATTTACGATGTCAAAAAAATATGAAGAAAAAAGTTATTAAAAAAATATAAATGAAAGTTTTTTGTTGTTGTTCTTGTTCTTGTTGTTTTTGTTTTAAATAAAGAATCGTAGTTGAATTGGATTGTTTGTTTATTTTAAAATTAAAATCCACTGGAATACAACGTTAATTGCGAAATCACGGAAATTATTTTATTTAAACTAATTCCAAAAATAATGCTTCAAAGTTTTTAGTTTTAATATCACCCGAAAAAGGAAACAAAAACAAAAAGAACAAAGTTCGCGTCCAGGGGAAATAACTCAAGCCGGTTTATAAAAAAATTGATGTTGATAAAAATAAATTAAATTAAATATCTTATCAATATAAATCAAATTTAAACAATAAACTTAAATAAAACACTTAAAACAATTCTCTCACTATAAACAATAACTGACACATCGCTATTTAATAAAATCGATTTTCCTTAATGTAATATGCAAATGATGTCACCTCTTAATCGTATATTTTGCAAGAATCCTACTATATATACAAATATATATATATGTGTGTGTGGGTGGGTGGAGAGAGAAGAGTGAAACTCAAACTATGTTAGAATTCTAATGCTCAATAGTAGAGGTAGAGTTTATCTAAATAAAATAAGATGTCATTAAAAAGTATAATGAGATATCTGTGCATCAGTAAAATGAATATATTCTTGGTTATAGAAAGATGATAAGACTGGTATAGACGTCTGGCCGTTTGTCTAAGATCAAACAATATTCCAATACTTTCCAGATATTTTAAGTAGGATATCCCCTGATGGAAATGTAATTTGTTGATTACAGTGATTGTTGCAAATAATATAGGGTGTTTCTTTAAATTAACATTTTATTTTTGATTTGACAACTATCCGTTAGTTTGAGTTCAGCTTGGTTTGGCAATTCATTGAATAGAGACTAATACTCGAGCAGACTTTGCTAATTGCGCAAATTTATTTTATTTATATTCTATGAACGAATAATTTACACTAGTGGAGGAGGGGCGGCTTTGCCCAGGTGTATATTACACTTAAATATGATATTTTAATTTGCCGAGATTTCGTATATATGTATTTTTATTATTGCAATTTCACCCCCAAACAACGCACATTGCCACTTTGCTGTAGGGGGCTACTATCAGGGACATAAGCTACAGGGGTACTATGTGGGGAGTTGGGCAGCAAGATGTAATATATCTATGAAAGTGAAATTGTCTGTCCGTGTGTGTACGTGTGTGTGTGTGTGTGTGTGTCTGTGTGCATATTTCCCTACCAAATTACTCTGTCAATTTTCAGTTTACAGACTCGAGATTTGACATAAGGTGCATTGAGATTTGGGAAAATGTTTTTAATCGGTTTTCGATCAGAAATTTGATTGGCAAGGGGTCAGAATTCCACGATTTGACCTTTGAAAACTCTACCAAACTTAAAAAGTGGCCTCAGCGGTCTCTACGAAATTACTCAGCCAATTTTTGGTCTAAACATTTGAAATTTTACTTAAAGTGGATTCAAACATGGGACAAGCATTTTAATTGGTTTTTGTCCGAAATTTTGAGCTGTGAAGGGGTCTAAGTTCAAAAGATTTGACATTTGCGGTCTCTAGCAAACTATTCAGCCAATTTGGAGTCTAAACATTTTCAATTTTACATAAAGGTATTCAGACATGCAGCAAGCTTTTTAATCAGTATTTTTGCAAGATTTGGCTGCCAAGAGGTCAAAGTTGAAAGAGTTGACCTTTGCAGACTTTACCAAACTCCTTTGCCAATTTTGGATTTAAACATTTGGAATTTTAGATGTAGGTTACCTGGATATGAGGCAATTTTTTTTAAATATATATATATATATATATGTGTGTGTGTGTGTGTGTGTGTGTGTGTGTGTGTGTGTGTGTGTGTGTGCACATAAAATTATGAACAGTACATCGGGCCCGAGCAAAGCCGGGCTGAACTGCTAGTATTATAATGAAGTCGTGATTTCAAAAGTAGAAAAATATTTGGGTGTGAATAGCTAGAATTGAAACTAAAAGCGTAGAATTCAAAGCTGGTGATGTTTCCACTGTATCAACATGACACGCACACGAAACGAGAAAAAAACAGCAAACAAAGCTTGTCGTTTAGAGGAGCCAGGCAATTTGTCCAAAATTGTGTTTTTATAAGTCTTTTAAGGTAAACATCTAATGAGTGCGTGACTAAATATGCAGCAATAACATAATTTTGTAGACTTGTTAATCGCAATACGAAACAATATTTTAATGGATACCTTTTGAAAAGCAATAAATAATTACCTGAGAAAACTTGATTAGTGTTGTTATTAATCCTAAAAGAGCCCCTGGGCCACACCCAAGAGTTATCGCGAAGTATAGACGAAAAGAATTATATAGAAATCAGTTACAACTTTATAGAAACTGTTATAAAAATCCAAGCAAAAAAGTGTCAATTTTACCCATTTTAACCCGAAAGGTACTCCTAGTTGGGCAACCAGAGTTTTCCCAGAAAATCCCTTCTGTTACATTTTTACTCATATCATGTTTAATGTTTGTGCAAAATTTCAAAAAAATTCTAAGGCGTAGTTATTGAGAACAGTGTGGACAATCGAACAGACGAACGGACAAGGGTGAATTTACAGGCCTACCCTCCTTTTGTCAGAGTACAAAAAAAAATCCTGTTAAACTTTGTGACATATTTCCATTCTATGGAGGTCAGGGGCGAACGGAGACCTCATAATTTATTATACGTATTTCTTCAAACTGAAACATAATTATCAGATTATACTTACGCGAAGAGATATCAAAAGCATTTGTTAACGTGTGTCGCATATTTGCATTCTATATGCCTCAGAAATGCAGAGGTAACAATATTTAGATCCAGGTGCGTAAAATTGCTATTTGCATATAATATTCCAATTAATTGTGATGCGAATATTCCTAGATTTAAGTTTTTGGATTAAAGTAGCCAAAGAAGTTCCATGGTTTCTATTTGTGCTTTTATTGCTAAAAGATGATGTGTAGTTAGAGATTCTCTGCTTTATTAAAGTATGTATGTATTGGGTGCATTGCAGATACTGTTGTTAGTATTTAATATTATATTGTTATTAAGTTTAGGACAGGATGTGGGTGAATTATTGAGGATATTATTACTGAACTAGTTTCTGTAAAGAACTAGCAGTATTTATATTTTTAGTTCAAGTTCATTGCCATTTGATTGACCAAAGATTGGTTGTTGGGAAAAGTTAGTGGTGTTTGTTTGAAGGGATTTAGATGGTATCCCAGTTACAGTACATGTATAAATCACATTTTTATGGATATAGTTATTATCGAAAGGGCATTCTTCTTTTTGGGGGAAATTACATTTGTTTTTTTGTTTTTTTGTGTGTTTTTTGTTTTCTTTTGGCCAAGGGAAAAGAAATTGCTTGGGTATCTTTAATTTTATTGTTATTAGAAGCTATGATTGTCTGGGCTAAATTAGGCATTGTAGCTTATGATATCTTGATAGAACCTTCGTTAAAGTGCGGGTACTTAAAAGAATTTTCAACAATATTGAAGAATTCCTTGGAGATATTAGGTTTTACATTGGAGATGAAAGGAGGGTTAAACCAAATATAATTCTTTCTCCTCTTCCTTCTTCTAATGGAAGATATGTATATGTTAGTGCGCTTGTGGTTGGTATGGTTGACATTACTATTGCTATTACTTGAAAATGTTTGGTTTCTTTTAGTTCAGGACCTGTTATACGTAAATAATGAGGGTAATCGGCGAGTTTCTTGGTTTTTATGGTTATATCTAATCTTTTCCGTATAACCTGAATTTCTAAGGGCGTTATTATAAAACATGGAGTTTTCATCAAAGGTCTACCATTGCGTATATCAGATAAACATTATGTTACAGGAAAGGCTGTCCCCTTTTCCATGTAAATAAGAAGAATATTAGATAAGTGAAAATGAGATTAGGATAAGCCGAGACTTGTAAGCAAGGTTAAGGAAATTGGAATGTTAGAATTTATCTATTGTTAAATTCTATTAATAAATAGTTAATAATTAACTAATAAATAGTTAGATGTTGTTTGTATTGTAAAAAGAATTGATTGGTCGTTTTTTTTTAAATGTCAGCTAAAAAGAATGAACAGTACAAATTAAAAATATATTGTAAAAAAGTAGGTTAGTTTAAAAAAAATAGGTTAGTTGGAATTTTTTCTTTGCAGAAGTATGTTTTGGACAAACGTGTGCTTAGCCATGTGAGTCGGTCACGTTTTGAAACCACACATCTGACGTCATAGCAAAAAGAGAATTCTCAGTATAGGAGCAAGAATTAGTCAGATTAGAGCAGTCGGACAATTAAGTTCGAGCAGTTAGCAAAGTCGGTCGGAAAGAACTGACACGGTTAGAGGAGGGTCCCCTTAGAGGCGAAGGGGTAGAAGTTTAACCATGGAGAACAAATGTGAACTCCTGACGTCATCATCATTCAACTGGTCCAATGAAATAAAGGACATCATCGATTTTTGTAACTGTTGTCTTCGTGTCATCATTCCACAAATTGAAGGTAATGAATTAATCCTCTTAATATGAATATTATGCAACCCTTACAAGAAATTTATCTCTCCTACTCTCTAATAGGCGTTAAAAGAAATATAAGAACTGTGCATCTATCACACTATCACCCTCTCTCTCCTCGCTAATATATGTTATAAGAATCCTCAGAACTGTATAATGTCTCCTCTCTCCCTCATCATTATTATGTATATGTCCCAGCGTCATCTCTTTTAATATGAGCCCCCTATACAACAATTACATACTTTTGATTTATATATATATATATATAAATATATATATATATATATATATGTATATATATATATATATGATTCCCCTAAACCTTAGGCCTTAATGGAGGAGAGATTAAAACCCTCCTCTTTGGTTTTCATACATAAAATAAATTTCACAGTCTATAAGGATTTTTTTTATACTGGAAATATTCATAACTGCAGCCTATTTCCAA
Source organism: Euprymna scolopes (assembly GCF_053919585.1). Classification (NCBI taxonomy): domain Eukaryota; kingdom Metazoa; phylum Mollusca; class Cephalopoda; order Sepiida; family Sepiolidae; genus Euprymna; species Euprymna scolopes. The sequence continues at coordinate 98,202,746 of NC_136502.1, forward strand.
AAGAGGGGAGATATGACATATGAGAAATATTTGGAATCAAGTCTCCCCTTGTTATTATTTCAGATAATTTGAAACCATAGCAGCCAGTTTTAGTCTCTCCTCCATCAAGGCCAGAGGTTTGGGGGAAATATCAGATATTTTTAATCAATATGCAAAATCAGGAAAACAAATGGCTATGATTGAAACATGTTATGGCTCTAAAAAAGTGATAAAAATAGGCTGATCCCCGTAATGTGTGAATTTAAGGGCAAATGTCTCACCGCCACTTATACATATCAGGTAAGTATCTTTCCCACGAGCCTTTATTTGTTAAATTCTGATCAATAGTCGCTGAGATTTGAAACTTATTAAATTGCTAAAAAAGTGGTATCTATATATATATATATATATATATATATATATATAGGGTATCCACAAAGTCTGGCTGCTTAATGTAGTCAGAATTTGTGGACACCCGTAGATTATGCAGCCAGACTTTGTGGGCACCATGTAGATTATGTAGCCAGACTTTGTGGATACCCTTTAGATTATGTAGCCAGACTTTGTGGACACCCTGTACACTATGCAGCCAGACTTTGTGGACACTCTTTAGATTATGTAGCCAGACTTTGTGGACAACCTGTAGATTATGCAGCTAGACTTTGCGGGCCCCATGTAGATTATGCAACCAGACTTTGTAGACAACCTATATATATATATATATATATATATATATATATATATATATATATATATATATATAACTACTTCATTGACTCACATAAAATTAATATACGAAAGTATAAATTCATGCGTAAACTTTAAGTATTTACTTCAAAAGTACTCAATACGTAGGTAGAGCTAGTTAGTAAGTTATAAAATATATATATATATATATAAGCCTGAAGAGTCCTAGAGTGGATGAAACGCGGAATATTCAGTGTAGTTTAATCGCCATATATATTTTATAACTTACTATATATATATATATATATATATATATATATATATATATATATATATATATATATATATATATATATATATATATAGTACAAAACTTTGTGGAAATTCAAATACATGTTTTCTTATTTGTACTTTTTGTTTATTTCATCTTGGATTAATGGGATAGTAATTTTATTTTATGTTTTCATAAAAGTCTCCAATTCTCATCAATTTGTCAGATATTATTTCCATTCGATGTTACCAACATTAGCTGATGTTTTCGTTAGGGGAAAAGAAATTCCATCCCCACGTTGTTACAAGTCGCCCATCCTGGATACCATGCAAACCATCTGTCATAAACCCTAATTTCGTATATTTTTTGTTTGAATTTCATTAAAATTGGAGACTTTAATGAAAACATATAATCATCAAATTGCCATCCCATTAACGAAACGGCTGTAATGAAGAAAAAAAAGCAAAAGTTACAAAAAAAATGCAAGTCTTTGAATTTCAACAAAGTTTTGTACTATATATGCTCTTCACCTACTTACTCGAACTTAACGGTGATTCAGTTTTTATCATAAGTCTCAACCCGTCAAAAGGAAACGGTATACATTGAAATTAACAATATTTCAAAAATAAACATTTATAATGTATATATATATATATATATATATATATATATATATATATATATACTGGTAGCCAAATTGAATATTGATATGCTCTTATCTTTGGTTCAAGGTGGGACTTCATGAAAATTTGCAAGCATTTTGAAGATTATAATATTATTTTACGGTAAACAATTTATGATAATAGATTAAAAAAAAAAAGAACCTATATTTTCAAACCAATAAAATATGCCAAAATTTGCCTACATTTGTATATATAGTATCCTGCAGACCAGCTTCAGTTTTGCTGCTTCGGTTGTCACCCTGTAGCATTGTCAGGCCAGTAAGATGGATAGATAGATAGATAGATAGATAGATAGATAGATAGATAGATAGATATGCCTATCAGTTTGTTCGCCTGTCTATCAACCACAATATAAACATGCGTGTTCATATCTCTTTATCGGTGTGGTCATATCGATTTGTCCAAACGTTAAACATTAAAACTCTAAGATAAACAAGATTGTTGTCTTTCCTTGCTATAAGTAAACAACAGTCGACAAATGACGAGTGAATACATCAATTCGATTCCACAATTGCTGCATACACTCCTCTCTCTCTCTCTTTCTCTCTCTCTCTCTCTCTCTCTCTATCTATCTATCTATCTGTGCTATGCTATATATATATATATATATATATATATATACACACATATATATATATATAATCATCCACACACAGTACTGTTTCGCTGTATCACAGCTCATCAGTGCGGCTAAACAGGCAACTACCTCACGTGTGTGTGTGAGTGTGTGTGTGTATTATATATGTACATATATATATATATATATATATATATATATATATATATATATATATATATATATATATATATATATGTATATATATATATATATACTGCGTATCAAATTATTAACGAGTTTATATTTTTTTAAATATTTAAGGAACGAGTGAATAAAATCCATGAAATTTGAGAAAGTGCTTACAATACTATTCAGCTACTCCAGTCAGAAAATAAAAGTATTTAAAGCAGTATTAGCGAAACTATAGCAGAAGTTAGGAATCTCTTTTGATTTCAGTGTGTCAAATTATTAACGATGTTGAGAAAAAACACACAATATACCCATAGCTTGTTTATTGAAATAATATTCAAACATTACATAAACTAGGAAAAATGTTTAGAACACAATAACTACATAGCAATTTCCCATCCCTTGTTTTAGCCATCTGGGCCATCAAGAGTGACACGCACTTCATCCGTGAACAAAACTTTGGAAAAATCCCTTTTCATGTTGTCCTCTGCCCATTTCTATCGGTTTTGTATGTGATGTTGCTTTAATGGAGGCTTTGTCATGGCTTAACAAACTTTGCCACTTATTTCGGAAGGCGACTTCGAGTACTTTTTGAGACATCTTTTAATCTGGCTTGGTCAAAGATTTCTCTACTTGTCTGCCCAGAGTTCTTAACAACTTCACATTTTATTTGGAGTAGAGAACGGCGTGAAACAACTCTAGATTTACCTTTCTTAGCTCTCTTTGTAGGGTCCTTGACAAAGTTCTTCACAGTTTGATGGTACCTTCCTATCATTTTCGATATTTCGAGGGTAGTTTTAACTTTTGTTAGCTGTTCTGTAATAGTACTCTTTTTAGAACTACTCAATCTAACTTTACAACCCATTTTTTTGACGAAAAAACTGCCTTGTTATTAATTTGGCACACCTCAAACACCGTGGATTCAGCAATTACGATGGCAAGTTGTTTACATTGCACGGAACAGTACGAAAATTTTACAATACGCGCAGCTCAGCATTGCCAAAGTTTCCAAAGTTTTGATACGAAACTGCAGGTAAGTTTCTGAAACTGGTAAAAAAAATGCTATCTCGTTAATAATTTGACACGCAGTGTATATTTATATATAAACTAGTAGTTCAGCCCGGCTTTGCTTGGGCCCTATGTACTGTTCATAACTTTATATGCATCATCATCAACATCATCATCATCATCATGACGGGCTTCCTCTCCAGAGTTTCCTGTCTTCCATCAGTTGCCTCAGATCTTCAGGTCCACAGTTGGCCTCGTGTGCTATTTGTTGGATGTACGTGGATCCAGGTCGTCCTTTTCTTGCGCGTCCGTATCGTGGAGTCCATAGTGATACATCACTGACCAATTCATGCTTGCTCTTCAGACGATGACCAGCAAATCGTAGTCGTCTTTCTCTGGAGGTATTAGATATGGCAGGTAGGTTGCCATAAAGGTGCTGCTGCATGGGATCATTTTGCCAAGATATATCTAATACTGTTCGTAGCATGCGGGTGTATGTGCCGTCTAGTTTTCTTTCCAATCTTTTGGTGAGTGTCCAGGTTGTAGCACCGTAAACAAGGACAGACTCTACCACTGCCCTGAAGAACTGCCTTTTCAGTTTGTTAGTTAGTCCCGAAATTCATACTGAACGCAGTCCATCCAATGCGGTCCATGCTTTTGAGATGCGAATTTCGATATCTATCTCTGTGGAAGCTATGTTGCTGCCCAGACACGTAAACTCAGCGACTTCTGTCAGTGCCCTGATCTCTCCTTTCACATTGAAAGTCATAAACTTTGTCTTATCCGCATTAATGTGGAGACCAATGTCATTTGCAGACTTTTCTTGCTTACGTAACAATGTTTGCGCACCAGCAGTGTTCTTCGCGAACAAAGCAATATCGTCTGCGTAATCTGCATAACAACTTCACATTTACTGATTGATGACGTCTGTTTCTGGATTCATTTAGGGTGAAGCCTAGCGTGTTGCGTATATCAACCGAGGTGCGAAGTACAAAGTCAAGACAGACAATGAAAAGAAAAGGGGCAAGAGTATCTCCTTGTAGAACCCCGGTGTGGATGTCGAAAGATTCAGTGTTCCCATCTGGCGACCTGACCATTGCTCGAGTGTGCTCATATAGCATCATGATAGCATTAATGACTTCATTTGGAATGCCATATGCTTTTAATATGCTGGCAATTTTCCTCCATGTACGGAGTCGAATGCTTTGGAGAAATCTACAAAGTTCATGATTACCTCAATGTTTTTGGCTTTGACTCCTTCAATCAGTCTCCTAACAGTAAGTATTTGACTAGTAGTAGAGCGATTCTTTCTAAATGTGTGTGATTTTTCGTTTTAGTCTAATATTATGTTTGTTTAGAAAGACGGGTGTATTTAAAATAGGGGATTTTTTAATGTTTCTATTTATTTGTCTCCCCATGTGGGTATGGCCAGACCCAGGATCGGTTCCTTGTGTGGGGAAGATTTTGTCCAATAAAAGCAAGCACACACACGCACACACACGCGCGCACACACACACACATAAACACACACAAACACACACACACACACGCACACACACACCCTACCCCACCCTAAGGGAAAAGAAAAAACATTAACAGGAAGAGATAGCGACTACAGCCAGGTCAACGCCTCCCTGGACAAGCCCAATAAAAAAGCAATAAAAATTCAGCATACCAATGAATAATAAACACTTACAAGCCTCCACCCCTTGGAAAAACTTCAAATTAACTACGACAATCGCCATTTTTACACATTTGAAAATAATTTCTGACGAGGACGCATCACAGACCGTCAGAAACGCGCGTAAACGATTTCAATGACTTAAAAACATTATTACAATGATCCAAACATAATTCTCAATGAAAAACCAAGACACGGAATAATAAAATAATGTTAAAAAATACACATTGTTGGTGACTACTCCCTTATTTAAATATACATCTTTCTTTCGTTGGAATTTATTAACCCATTTTATATATATATATATATATATATATATATATATATATATATATATATATATATATATATATGGTTGTTTTTTAGGCGAATATGTTTGACATGGAATGGAATTCGATATTTAAAGACACAAAGGCAATAAAATTTAGTAAAAATAAAATAAATAAATAAAAAACTTTCACCAATGAGCTAGATAAATACTCTTTTTCAAAATAAACAAAATAGAACTCAAATATAAAAGGATCTATTAGATTACTTGAATTTTATACAGGTTGGTATTCATTTACGAAGACCTCGGTATATTAAATTAAATTAAATTAAATCAAATTAAAATAGTTTATATAGAGGTACAAGACATTCTTCCGTTTGTCCATTTCTGTTCATGAATCATTAATTCAACTGCTGTTTTCCTTCATTGTTATAGCCTTCTTGTGCTCCTCTGTATTTATTCACCACTTTCCAGCCCTGATGTCACAGTTCTTGTAGTTGGAGAAAACTAAATGACCTCCATATTTATTTACCTGCAATGCTTCAGCAAATTACCTTTCCCATATATATATATATATATATATATATATATATATATATATATATATATATATATATATATATATATATATATATATATACACTTGTGCCCGATATTATTCATACCCCTCGGATCTTTGAGATTTCTATAAGAATATTGCTCAAACCAGAAGGTAGACAATATTAAAGGGATTTCAAACAATAAATCAAGCATAAGCATTTAATTTAAACTCAACAAATAAATAAATTATGCAAGTTTGAAACATTATACAAAGAAAAACAATAATGGCACTAGTTCAAAATTATTCATACCTCTCTTACTAATAGTCAATAGCATGCCCTTTATTCTTAATAACTGCCTGTAACCGTTTTGGATATTTATCAACAAGGGTTTTACAAGCATCAACACTGATTTTTGACCATTCTTCAATGCAGTAGTTCTCCAAATCCCTCAAATTTCTAGGTTTCCGCTTTTTAACCTCAGTTTTCAATATGTGCCAGAGGTTTTCGATAGGGTTCAGGTCAGGACTCTGGCTAGGCCATTCCAAAACATTAATTTGATTATCCTCAAACTATTTCTTGACTATTTTGGCAGTATGTTTTGGATCATTATCCTGTTGAAGGCCCCAGTTTGGTCCTAAATGGAGCTTCTCCGCATCCTGTCTAATGTTTTTCTGGAGTATCTCCAAATATTGCTCCTTCTTCATGGTTCCATCTATCTTGACAAAACTACCTGGACCACTAGCCGAAAAGGAGCCCCAAAACATTAGGCTACCACCACCATGTTTCACCGTGGGTATGGTGTTCTTTGGGTTGTAAGCTTCTCCTTTCTTCCTCCAAACGTAAGAAGCATCCATATGGCCAAACAATTCAATTTTTGTTTCGTCAGTCCACAAAATACTTGAGTAAACGGACTCTGGAGAATTCACATGGGTCCTAGCAAACTTTAGACGTGCTGCAAGGTGTTTTCCGGTGTGCAATGGAGTCCTTCTTGGTCTTCTTCCTTTCAGACCATTTTCATGCAGAGTCCTTTGCAATGTTTGTCTTGATATTTTTATGCCAGAAGACTCCAGATTTTCTAAAATGTCCTTAGTATTGGTGGTTGGATTTGCATTAACACTTCTTACAATATTCCTGGTGGCTCTAGCAGACAGTTTCCTTTTCCTTCCTCTACCAATGAAGTTGTTTGTTGTGTGGTGGCTCTGGAATTTTTTGATGATGCTCTGTACTGTTGCTGTAGGGACCTCAAATTTCTTGGAAATTGACTTGTAACCTAAACCATCCTTATGTGAATTCACAATTTTAGTCCTAAGATCATTACTAAGCTCTTTTTTCTTCCCCATTCTAATAATTTTTATTCTTTTATTGGTTTTCAGTTGATATCATTTTAATTTCTGAAAAATGCAAAAAACGAAATGAAATTAATCAAAGGTTGTATAAAAGCATTCAAAATAATAATCAAACAGGAAACAAACAGTCAGAAACTCGATAAATACTGAAAAAATAAGGGGGTATGATTATTTTTGAACATTGCAGATTTTATAAATAGCTGTATATTTCTTTTATTACAAGTATCCCGAGATTTTAAAATGAGGAAAATGATCAGAAAAGGTTTATTAAGAATATGTATCAATATGGACGTAAACAATAAATTCTTACAAAGTTACACCTAATAAACTCAATTTTCAAAGGGGGGTATGAATAATATCGGGCACAAGTGTATATATATATATATATATATACTGTGGAAGCAAAATCAAGACTTCCAACAGGGGGTTGATGGCAACAAAAGTGCATTTCATTTTGCGTTGCAGTTGTTTCCATGTCCAGTCGAACAATTTCAAACATTACATCGTTTGAAAATTTTCCAAAACCAGCATTTCTTCAGACTTTATGAATAAACACACTTTTGACAATAAAGCATTTTTGAAGAGGAAGAAAAAGGAAAAATTTCCTTAACGAGAAAAGCATGTGAGAAACATTTCCCTTTGCTGTAGTTACCGTAGTTTTCCGTAACTACATATATAAATGCTCAATTATGAAATATGATAGCTTTGTAGCTTACTCCTTAAGTCAACTCTTTCTGACTTAAAACTCATTGGTATATGAAAACTTACTGAATTACACAAACTCAGTATATTACATATATATATATATATATATATATATATATATATATATATATATATATATATATATATAAATAGGCTCGTGTACCGGCGTTGCTCGATATAAGTTTGACACAAACCCAGAAGAGATTTGGTAAATGCTCCCCCCCAGAAACAAATTAAACTACAGTTGTTATTGGGGGGTGGCGTTTCGGTCCTGGAAAATAGCGAGGACCGTCGAGGATGGTCACAATCAAATCATCTAGTTTCCACTGTCGGGCATTATCTGACACTGGCAATTAACAGAAGCTACTGGCTGTCATTCTCAGCACTGATGGTTAGTGATGATTTGGGGAGATTACTTGTGAGTAATGGCGGGTATTGGAGTTTACTGGTTAGTATTGGCTGCATTTGCAACTGACAATCACTGTCGGCTATGATCAGCGTCGGCTTCCATTGGACTGCTTCGAATTGAAATCATCTGTTTCAACTGTCGAGTATTGTTGAGCACTGGCATCCCTTAGCTGTCACTGGATGTCTGTATCATACATTAATGGTCATTGGCGGTTAGTGCTGTTTTGAAGCAGTTGAACTAGTATACTGATGGGCACTGGCTACCTTTACAACTGTCGGTTTCTGGCGTTTACTGTCAGCCATGACCAGTATCGTCATTATTTCGCTGCTCCAAAATGAAATTGTCCGTCTTCAATCGCCAGCACTCGTGGTCATTTGCATTTTGAGTGGTTACTTGAGTTTACTGGGGGGCATTGGCTTCCTCTCAAGCTATCGGTCATTGTCAGGTACTATGAATCATGACCAGTGTCGGGCCCCCTTAGACTGCTTTGAAATGAAATCACCTATCTTAAAATCCCGTGCATCCATTGACGGCTACTGTCATCCGGTGGCGGGCACTGTTGGTTACAGCAAGTTATGACGGTGATTGGCGGTAACTAGTGACCAGTGCTTTTTTCAGATGTTACTGTCATTTCTTGACAGCGCCTAATACCGCCGCTTGTTTTCAACTGCCAGGTACTGTCATATAGTAGCGGGTATTGTCATCCAGTAGAGGCCATTGCTCTTTTAAAGTGGTTACTGTCACTTCATATCAGAAACTGCAGGTCTGAGACGGTTATTTAGTCTTTAGTTTACAACATGCTACTTGAAAGTTTTCATAAACAGTTGAAAATAGTCCATGATTGGTAGGCAAAATGAGAAAACGATGTAAGAACAAAATATTAAACAACGCTCTACAATTGTTACGAATGAATTTCTAAATAATGTTATCATTTAGAAAACCATTTCTATCATATATTCTTTATTTATTTTTATAATAAATCAATGCAATTAATTATATTCTTTATTTATTTGTATAATAAATCAATACAATTATAATCTTTATATAGTTTAATAAAATAAAGCAGTGCAATTATATTCTATATTTATTTTTATAATAGTCAATACATTTGTATTCTTTATTTATTTTAATAATAAATCAATGCAATTTATTATATTCTTTATATATATATATATATATATATATATATATATATATATATATATACTAGCTGTACCCTTCCACGCGTTGCTGTGGCTCAAATTGCGCAATGGAAAAAGTTCCAAAATGAGAAAAAGCATGTTCTTATAGGTTTAAATTTCCATTTTGCATGGGTACACAGTTTTTGTTGTTCCATTTTCTTAGCTGATATAGAGATTTTCCGGTTTGGTGACTCTTGAATATGTAACATAAATTATCCATGTGAAAAAACAGTCAGTGTGTAACTGTAAGGCCCACAATTATAAAGATTGTTCCCTGTGCTTTGTTGATGGTTATTGCAAATGACAATAAAATTGGAAAGTGCAATTTGCTAAAGTGTAATGATGTATCCGGTGGAATCATAGGAGTGCATGGAATGAAGATATATTCATCTGTGAAAGGTCCTGTTAAGATTGTTGTTTCTATGATATTGTTTGTTAATTTTTTTTTACTGCAAGCTATGTGCCATTGCAAAGCTTGGATTGGTTTATATTTCACAACATGATAATTAGTACACCAAATTTCAGTTGCAATACATGCGGTGGCATCCCTGGCAAATATAACTGTTGGATAATTAACCACTTTATCTGCTTTCACAACAGTGTCGATGGATTTGTATTTGACTACCTCACTTGGAATTTTACATTTAATTATAGCGTTAAGTTCATGGGCATCTTTGTATTGATCTGCAAGAATAGCTCATTCACTCAGTCAAATGGAATTCTTATAATTTGAATATCTGCAAAAACCTTTTAAACTAACTATTCTTTTGATGAAATAAAATTACAGAAATTACAGAAGTTAAAAGTCAAAGAATTTTGCCCTTAACTCTGACCAGCTGGCACTTTTTCGTACCCAATTTCCCACAAGAGATGCAAAAGTTTTGTGCAGATCGAACAGTTTGCAACTGTACATGCATATTTTGAGTTAAGTTTAATGTCTTCACATGGAACAAAAAAGTAGAGTATTTGAGGCAAGCATTTATTTCATCTGCTGGTGTTGATTGAAGAATAACAGGTAACATTTGTCTGAAATCTCCTGCAAGCAATATTACTGCATTCCCAAATGGTCTGAAATTGCCACGCAAATCTTGCAAGGATCGACCAAGAGCCTCAAGTGATTTTTTGCGTACCATTGTGCATTCATCCTAAACAATAAGTTTGCATTTTTGCAATATTTTTCCCCATATTGGATATTTTGGAGATGTCGAACATGAGATTCTTGAAAAATTGAATGTTTTAAAGTAGAATAAATAATTCTTCTACTTGGCAGCAAGGTCGCAGGTATTCCTCATGCAGCAAGGGCTAAGGCTATGTCATTTTGTTACCAAATGGCTGCCAAAATCAATTTAATTAGAAAGGCTTTACCAGTTACTTCTGGTGCTGTTCAAGGTAGCAATAATTTCCAAATAACTTCTATTCTCACAGTCAGTAAATTAGGTGACTAAAATAGGATTTATCCATGTTTTGACAATGCCTTATTCACTGTAATTAATTTAGGAGACTAAAATAGGATGAGGGCTTAGAGATGGACAGATAGAGAGGAAGATATATAGATAGAAAAGAGACAGTGAGAGGAAAATAGAGAAAGAGGAGATAGAGAGATAAAGGGATTGGTAGATAAACTGAGAGAGGGGGAGAGTTAGAAACAGAGAGGGATGAAACAGAGGAAAGGAGAGAGATAGGGGGAGTTAGAGAGAGAAAGGGGCTCAAAAAGAGATGGAGAGGGTGATATAGAGAGAAAGATAGATTGAGAGAGGGAAAGGGAGAGATGGATAGAGAGAGATATTGAGAGAGGGGGAGAGAAACAGGTGAACTACACTTCACCGTTTGTTTCCTCGTTCAGTAGAGAAGAAATCTTTCGAGACTGAGGCAATTTTGATGTTTTGTTATTATCCAGAGTACCCATTTTTGGGGGGCGGGGGGAGGGCTAGATTTTCCTCGCATTAGAAACCGACCGGGTTATCTGTACTTTCACTTAACAAATTAATAAAAGAAAAACATATTGTAAAATTTGAATTTAACATGAAAATACTATTTTAAAAAATAGCACGGTAACATAAGTGCATAAGTGCCACTTTAGGTACTCCTTGGGCGTTGAGTTCCATGGCGACCAGCATAATTATTTAATGGTCGCTCCCTTAGCCCCCCCCAGTCAAGGCTAATGCATGCGCACGTAACATTTTTTTTATTTACTGACGTTGGCTTAGTAACTAAACGATTTATTGATAATTTCGTAACCCTTAAACGCATGCCGGAAGATTTAAATTGGTTCATTATTGTTGTAATAAAAAAAAAGTTTCATTCAACACAAGACCAAAAACACATATTAATGATAAATGATTTATTATTCTATTCATTGAAATTTACTCATTTTTAAATAAAAAAGTAAAAAAAAAAAGTTAATAAAAAAATAGTTGCTTATGTGCGCATAAACAACTTGTTTTTTTTTAGATTAGGTCCACCTTATAATCACCCCCCCCCCAACCTCCTCATCTTAAGAACAGCTTCCGGAATAAACACCACTTTTGGAGGGGGGGGGCTATTTGCAAAATTTAACTGATATTTGTTGTCAGCATACTCACCCGAAAATACTATTTAAAAAAAAAAGGAGGGGTTCAGTGCCCGTGGCAGAGAAGTAGATTTATTTATCAATAAAAGTTGCGGAGAAGTAAATTTATTTATCAATAAAAGTCGTCATTTAAAAAAGAAAATTGTGGCGGTGGACCTAAATGTTTTGTTTTAGCACTATTCAACAATTTGTTCATCCGCGCATGTAAATTAAAAAATATTTGTAAAAATGAGAAGTTATCAGTAAATGATTTAGTTTTTTTTTAATTTATTTATTTTTATTTTTTTTTACATTAGGTCCACCTCCACAAATGTTAAGAACGGCTTTCAGAATAAACACCCCCAACCTCTCCATGTTAACAACGGATTTCGGAATAAACACCATTGGGGGGGTATTTAAAAAAAAGTCGATAAAAGTCGTCATTTAAAAAGAAATTTAAAATCAAATGTTTGTAAAAGTGAGAAATTATTAATAAATGTTTAGTAACATTTTTCGGTGCTAATGCAGAGAGTGATCCGCGCTATTTTTTAAATCGTGTTTTTTTTTTAATCAATTGCAAGGTTAAAGTACAGAATAGGTACAAAACACTCTCCCCCCCCTGTTAAGAATGGCTTTTTAAATAATAACGTTATTATTTCAGCATGGATCACTCTCTGCATGAGTACCCATTTTTCTTTTAATATTCATAAAAAGTAAAACTTTTTTCTAAATAAATAAATAAATAAATAAATGTTTGTAAATGTGACAAATAATCGTTTAGTTACAGCAACGTCAGTAAATAAAATATGTTACGTGCGGGGTGAGGTGGGAGACTAAGGGAGCGACTATTATTTTTTTCTACTGGTCGCCATGGAACTCAACGCCCAAGGAGTACCAAAATGTAATTTTGGGTTTGTATTACTGTACACATAGATTTGAAAAAGTTGTCAAAACAACAAATATATAACAAATAAATGTTATCAAAGGCAATATAAGTTACTTTTCTACCAAACTGGATATATTTTTCGTGTTTTTATTCAATGTAACATGTTTATTCAGCTCGAAAAACATACAGTGTTTACCGATGTATTCGAAAATTCAAGATGGCGTCTCACACCCTCTTTAACACCGTAAGTTTGGAAAAAGGTGTTGTAAATAAAAAACCATACAAAGTAATATTAAAAACCCGCCGAATATATGTCAACCTATGTCACGGTAACATATATTAAACGAGTTTTTAACAGTATTTTATCCGGTTTTTTATTTATAACATCTTTTCCAACACTTACCGTGTTAAAGAGAGAATACGACGCCATCTTGAATTTTCGAATACATCGGTAAACACTGTATGTTTTTCGAGCTGAATGAACATGTTACATTGAATAAAAATAAAAACAAGAAAATATATCCAGTTTGGTAGAAAAGTAACTTATCTTGCCTTTGATAACATTTATTTGTTATATTTTTTTTTGACATCTTTTTCGAATCTATGTGTACAGTAATACAAACCCGTAATTTTTTGTGTCAAATAAATAAATTCTAAGCAATTTTTGCAATAAATAATAGATAGCAACTTCGTTAATTTTACGACTCGCCCCAGCATATTATAAACACCCTAACTTCCCCATGTTAAGAACGGCTTTCGAGGTTTATGGAAGGGCGTTTTTTGTTGTTTTTTTTAACATGGAGGGGGTTAGGGTGTTTATAATACGTTGAGGCATGTCGTAAAAATGAAACAGTTTAGAAAAGGTTAAAACAAACTTTTTTATGTAAACAATGCCGTGAAAATAAACTAAACAATTAAAACGTAATGTTTCATGAGTGAAAAGCCTTAACATAAATAAAATTTAAAAAATTGGTAAGTACATAAATGAATTTAAATTTTTAAAATATGGGACTATTATTTTTGTGTGTGTGTGTGTGTGTGTGTGTGCTAATGCAGAGAGTGATCCGCGCTATTTTTTTTAAATCGTTTTCCACGTTTAATTAAAGTTTTATGATATGTTTTTATTCAATTGCAAGGTTAAAGTACAGAATAGGTACAAAACACCCTCCCTTCCCCATGTTAAGAATGGCTTTTTAAATAATAACATTATTATTTCAGCACGGATTACTCTCTGCATGAGTAAGTTTTTTAGTTTGTTTTTTTTACTTATCGAGTTAACAGAAAATGAAATCTTTCGTCAATTCGTGGCTGTGAAATAAATCGAACCGGAAGTTCAGTTTTACAACAGAACAGATTCGCAGTAACGGTTAAAAACATATATTTATTTTATTTAATATTTTAATAATTCGCGAGGTAAATTTATTTCAATAACATAAAAACATGCCTCGACTCTAAAGATGGGTTGTCAGAAAATTTCAAATAAATTGGTAACGTAGAAATAGGGTTTTATTATTTTAGAACAAACCAACATTTACATTTTTATATATATAGATATATATACATACTAGCAAAAGTTCCCGTCGTTTCCTAGGTTCCAAAACAGCCTACAGAAAATGGACTCTGATTTATGAAAGTATGATAGGTTATGAAAAGGAAGGGTTGTAAAGAGATAGCTTCGAATTTGGGAGTATCAAAACCTAAGCAAAATATGATGAAAGTAAAAATAAAATAGATAAAACATATAATTTATTATACCATACCTGTTCACACTGAAACACTTATCACAATATTCTGTGGATCTACGTTAAAAAACCTTTTTAAACTTTGTGACATATTTCCATTCTATGGAGTTCAGGCGCAAACGAACACCTCATAATTTTATTATACCATATTTCTTCAAACTGAAACATAATTATCAAAGTATACTTACGCATTAAAGTTTGTGCCTATTTCTATTCTATGGAGGCCAGGCGCCAACGCAGACCCCACAATTTTATTATACCACCCCTATTTAAGTTAAAACATACTTATCAAAGTATTCTTATGTAAATCTATATCAAAAACACTTGTAAACGTTTTTTTTTTAATTTTTAATTTTTTTGTTTTCATACTTTGTGGACCAGGCGCGAACGCAGACCCCACAAGTTTAATGAACCACTGTTCTGCCAGATCAAACCTACCCATTCCTGTGTCTCGATACATCTTCTATCATATGTATATATATATATATATATATATATATATATATATATATATATATATAATTATAATTATTATTTATATAAGTTTTCTTTAACTTTATCGTTTTTTCTACATACTTTCTTAATACTTTATAACTTAATAATCCTATATTTTAATTCTTTATTTCTTCTTTGCTTGGTCGGTTTTTTATCTGCAATTTCCGGTTTAGTCTTTAAATATTCCTATCTATCAATCTACTCGAACATTCATATCCTATAATGTATATTTACTTATATTTTACTGTATGCATTTACTTATATATTTACTTGTTTGATCCTGAATTTGCAGATACCGGCCATCCTCTCCCCTTAAAAAAATGTTTATTGTATATTTTATTTTTTATTTATTTATTTATTTATTCCATTTAGTGTCTTTTAACAAATCTTGCTGACATTTTCTTAAGTAATAGCCTGTACATTTCAGTTGACCTATTTTTGGCCTATATTTTCGCGCCTTTTAACATCATTTTGTCTGAGTCATTTTGACATTTGCTTTTCTATTTTGTATTTAATTCTATCACCATTTAATTTTTGTCTCTTTTCTCTTCTTCTTCACTAATTTTTACTCCTCTTCTTCGCTGATTTTTCTTAATTACATTTTGTCTCGGCAGCCAGATCAAACGTATATCTTATTTTTCTTTTATTAATATTATTGGAATTTTCCACCTTTTCCTTGTACATATTTGTGAATTATTCTATGGATTTCGGCCTTTTGGATTATTTTGGACCATCTCTCAATTACGTGATTTCCTAGGATTTTACTTGTGCGAATGGAAATTCAATTAACTTTCTTGAATTTATATTTTTGGACTTCACCGTCATTGGAGAATTTACCTTTCACCAGACTATCCATTCGCGTGTAATCACCTTTTTCTTCACCATATTCCATCTGCTTCACTTTTTGTTATCAAGTAAAATCTTTGACTTACTTGCAGTTTCATCAAAAGTGTATGCAAAATCCGATCCCGCATTTTGCTAATTCCTACCCTCTGATGAGAAGGAAAGTATTTCTTCGAAACTTCGCGAATTAAGGACTATCCACTCATTAAGTGTTTCCTTTTCAGATTAAATATGTTTTTAACTCTTTTTCAAGGTGTTTTTAACATGTTTTATTAACTATTAGCTCTTATATATATATATATATATATATATATATATATATATATATATATATATATATATATATATAAGTTACAGATTAGAGATCAAGTGAATTATCCTCTCAGATATTACATTGAGGTAATACTTTCAGGTAAAGCTGAATTTTTTAAAATACCAAAAAGGTAAAGCCTAATATTTAAAAATAAGGAAATAAACAATTTTTCTCTATATATTACTTGTTTTAAACAATAAATTCTTAACTTGAATATATGTGTATATATTTTGATTTACAGAATTTAACTTTAATCATTAAAGTTATATATATATATTGAATTACTCCATACAGAAAAAAGTGAACCGTTTAACATTCATTGGCGCCTGTTGAACGTTTACAAAGCCGATGCAGTTGCACAGTAAGGAGATAGGTTAGCTGATTTCATGGTAGAGGCAGAGATGAGAGTGATAAAGCACGCTCCGGACGCCCATGCACAGCTGCCACCCTAGAAAACACTGTGCGTTTAGACCAACTCATTAGCGTTGATCGGCAGATAACGGTGAATGATACAGACGTAGTGTTTAATTTGAATGTTACCATCTCTCTGATTCTCTCTCCTCTGATCTCGAACGCGTGGTACAGTGGGGGAAGAGGTGGCTGCTTACTTTTAATGCATCTAAAATTAAGCTCCTATCTTTACATTATCAACGCTCTGATCCCCATCTGGCATCAATTGAAATGGATGGCTCTCGACTACGGGAAGCTCCATGTTTTGATAAGCTTCTGGGATTGACCTTTACTCCTGATCTGAAATGGAACACGTACATCAAGTCTATTGCCAAGGTCGCTGGAAAAATGGTAGGATCCTTCTACCGCTCCAGAAGATATATCACTGCTGATGCAATACTCTATCTATATAAAAGCCAAGTACGTCCAAGGATGGATTACTGTTGCCACACCACAGGAGAGACCTTGCGAGCCTGTCTTTGTTTTATCGTAACTTCCATCGCAAGTGCTCGTTTGAGCTCCAATCCCTGGTCCCCCACCTCGCCAATCTTTCACGAAAAACACCCGTCTAGCTGAAACCACTGTCAAAAATTTTACCCACTCTTTATCTGTGCCTAAATCAAAACGTTGATTCGATGAACAAAGCCTCTTTCTTAGAAGTGCACGCCTGTGGAGCTCTGTTCCGTCTGCCTGCTTCCCACCTGACTACAACTTGGATGTGTTCAAGTCCAACATAAACAAATTCCTGATGAACCGCCCCCTTAAGTAAGACTCTTTATCAAATATCAACACTAACGTATTGTACACACAATAACCCTTATCCGCGAATGGCTCCCGGCCTTTGATAAGTGGTGACCACCTTGTAAAAAAAAAGGGGGGCGTCATCCTCCTGAATTTCTTGGAACCACAGTTGACTGTCAACTGTGACCGCTGTGTTGAAACGGTAACAAAGCTGAAGACCCTGATTGCTCATGTAAGGTCATAAAAAAGGGGAAACGTTCCGTTTGCAACACGACAATGTCAGGCCACACACACGTTTGAAGATCAAGAAATGTGGGAGAAATTCAGCTGGACGGTGCTGTCTCGCCCACCGAATAGTCCTGATCTAGCAGCATCAGACTTCCACTTGTTCAGACCCCAGAAGAAGGATTTAGATGAGCAGCATTTCCCGTAACAGCAACCATAAGAAAATGGATCGTCTCGGTAGGCGCTGACTTTTACGGCACTAAGGCTTTCGTTCATCGCTGGCAAAATTGCATTGAGAGTGGTGGTGGCTATGTAGAAAAATAAATTCTCATTCAAAATGGATCATTCGTTTTAATGGTATCATTTCGTAGATCTTCACATTTTCTTGTTAAAAAATAGAAAAGCATTACTTTTGGAACGACCGTCTTATATATACGACGGACGTTTCAAAAGTGATGCCTCCTATTTTTTATTCTGTACGAATAGATTAGAAGGGATTGAAAATTGCATTGTTATAAAGGTATACCAAGGATGAACTGAATGTTTTTAAGAACAGATACCGAAACCATGCAGCATCTTTTTAAATTGGACCAGACAATGAACCAAAGGATAATGATAAAATAAATGGATAGAACAAAAGTAATTATTAAAATAAGAAGAGGAATACAACTGTATTAGATGACTGGATTAGGGAACTACGTTAGAATAAAAAAGATTTAAAATTATAATGGTCAATATTAGATAAAGCTAGAAAGTATATACCGAGTAAATCAAAAAGATGTCATCTATGTTTACTTGAAGCAAACCACATAGTGAATTCTGAAGAGGGAATTTTAAACAAAAAGTTAGGTGTTATACAAAGCTGTCTTCATAGAAATAAATTCCTGTTATCACCCCTAAAATCTAAGTGTGAAAAGAGTGCTTAAATTTAATACTAAGATTTTAAAACGGTACGATATATAAGTAAATTATTAGATCACCAACTTAACATATAGAAGCTAAAATGATTATAACCTAAATAGGAGAAATAGAGGTCATTTTAATTTTTTATAATAGTTATGGAAAATAACATCAAACCCGAGTGGTTTCACTAACAGGAAGATTATGATAGATTAAAATATAAAATTGAAGAAAACAAAGTGAGAAGTTTATACTGAGATAGTTATAAAAATGATAATGTTAGAATTATTAGTTTAAAATTGAACAAAAATGATTACTAAATACTAAAGTCTAAACATTAAAGCATTAATGAATCGAATTTCAATAAATTGGTAAATATTGAGTAAATATAGTTATCTGCTATGAACGTGAAAAGAAATGGGGAAAGATAATCAATTAAAATAAAATACTTGGATAATGTTTCATCTTGTTTACTTTTTGGGTAGACGAATCAAATCGAACTGCATGAGTTGCTTTTTTTTATTTGTGGACGAATGATATCAAACAGCATAGGTTGTTTGGTTTATTTTTTTTTTTTTTTAGATGAATAAAATCGAACTCCATGGAAATGCTTGTATCATTTCTGTTTTTCTTTTTTTTTTATATCGAACTGCATGGGTTACTTGTTTTATTGTCTTTTTTTGTAAATGAATAAAATCGAACTGCATTGATTGCTTGCTTCATTTTTGTTTTTGTTTTTTTATATAAATAAATCATGCTGCATGGGTTGCTTGTTTCATTTTTTATTTTTTTATGGATGAATTAATCGAACTGCATAGGTTGTTTGGTTTATTCTTTCTTTTTTTTTTTTGTAGATAAAAAATCGAACTCCATCGGTTGCTTGTATCATTTTCTTTTTTTTTTTTCTTTTGAATCAATCGAACTGCAATGGTTACTTGTTTAATTTTTTACGTTTTTATTTTTGTAGACTAATCAAATCGAACTGCATGGGTTGCTTTTTTTTATTTTATTTTATTTTACTTTACTTTTTTGTAGACGAATCAAATCGAACTCGCAAAGAACTGCACACCTGTGGAACTCTCTTCCATTTGCCCGCTTTCCGGCTGACTACAATATAGTCGTCTTCAAGTTCAACGTAAACAAGTCCTTGATGAGCCGTTTCCCTTAAGTAATCCAAATTATCAAATTTCCATTACTAACGATTTCTACGACATTGTCCCATTGACCATTGTACACTTATTAACTATTGTCCTCAAGTGTCCTCTGGGCCTTGATAAGTGGTGACTCCTTTGTAAAATAAAAAAAACGAATTTATAGGCACCAATTTGAACAAAATAATAAATGGACCATTCACATGTTTAAAAATAAAAAATTTCATTACACAAAAACTATTCGTGTTATTTAACGACATTTCCCTAAATGAAAAATTTTGTCACACGGTATATATAACTCCGAAGAATACAAAGTTTATGATATAAACATAATGCATGTTTGTACGAGTGTGTTTTTTTTTTCGATCAACGATTAATTTTTCACATATTCACAAAACACACACACAATACACAACACATACACCACACACGTAATTAACATACAGAACTCACACAACACGCGCATAACACACATAACGCACAACTCACATGCACATAAAATGCACACACAATACTCACAACATATAGAAAACACACACGAAACACAACACAAATACACACAAAACTCACATACACAAACAACTCACACACAGAACACACTTATCACATACAACGCATATGAACACACATAAACATATAAACACACAACTCACACACAATATACACAACATACACACAACGCATACATAACACACATAACATATATACCAATAACGCACAGACACATAAAACGTATAATATAAAAACACACACTACACACAAATGCAATCACACACATAACACCCGTACAACACGCAAAACACACACAATACACGCACACAAAAACACACACACAACACACGCACACAAAAACACACGTTCGATTACAATTAAGTAGTTTCACCTCATCTGAAAGTCGCGGGAACAAATCAGGTAAAATATTATCTTGTCTTTCCATAACTGATTTTTCTTCCTTGTAATCAAATCTGTCCTCAATTATCACAGAAATGAACACTAATGACTGAGGTCATTAGGTCAACACGCGACCGTCTTTCCTGTCTGCATATCTTACTATCGATATATGTACCTATCTCTATCTTTATCTACACACACACAAACATAAACGCACACACATATATATTCATTTATATACACGCGCATAGATATGAATACTTTATCTTCCTTTTTCACTACATAGTATCTTCTGCGTTTTATCCCCGTAGTGAATCGTCAGGCTAAAAGTGTATTGAGCACTGTTGAAGTAAATATTAAAAATCGATACATAAATTATATATCTCCCTATAACATTTGATATGAACACATAATGGGATAGATAGATAGATAGATAGATAGATAGATAGATAGATAGATAGATAGATAGATAGACAGACATATGTACATACATATATATAGAGGGATAAAAAAAAGGAACAAACCATGTTATGTGTTCATCAACGTTTCGTCTTTATTGCGAGACTTCCTCTGGAGGAATCATTCATCGAGAGGAAGTCTCGTAATTAATACAAAACTTGGTTGGTTCACTTTTTATCTTTATTTCGTCGGAATACTATTTCCATTAATCTCATTATACATACATATTCATACACACATATAAACACACAGATATATCTCTACTATTTTATAAAAGGAACTGTGTGTGTGTGTGTGTGTGTGTGTGTGTGTGTGTGTGTGTGTGTGTGAGAGACATGTGTGCTGGGCCGATTTTATGAAATTTCACACAAATGTATTTTTTTATACATGGCAGTAATCTTAGATAGGTTTTGTATCGGAATGTCTTCGATAAGTATCGATAATCGATATAATTCGATAAAAGAAGGAACGCGCGATTTTGACCAAAGTTAACGCTTTCTACAACCTAACATCACAAGTGTATTTGACAAGTTTTCTTACCGTGCACGCAGAAAGGCCCAATATATAAAATGAACAAAATGATCTTTGATATTACAGGGATACGTCGGAGATGAATGTTTGTTTAGAGCACAATTGAAGTATGATACTTGACTTCTGCATTCTAAACTTTAATTCCAACCGTTATAAGATCAGCAGTAGGTTCTCTACAGTGCAATGTAGAATGCAACATTGTGAACTAAGTTACTGCGAAGAGTTATGTGAAGCTTCCTCTCAGTGCTTCGCGATGGGTCCCGATGACTAGGCTAGGCAACCGATAGCTTTGATTGAAAAAGAGGCAATTTCACCTATTTTGATAACAATAAAAATATAGAAAATTGACTGGCATTTCAGCTAAGAGCAAAGTGTAGTATCTGTTTGGATGCTACGCCTAACCTTTTATGATTTCGATAAGTGAAGGAGAAATCCTCTAGACTGAGGCAATTTTTTATTTTTGTTTCTATCCACAGTGCCCCTTTTGGGGGATCTAGATTTTCTCAACATTAAAAACATACCTGGAGTCTTACTCTACCCTCGTGGGGTGGCAAGAAAATAGGAAGAACAAAGATATAGGAGTGTGGAACATTCGTTGATCATCATTCAACCTCAGGCAACGTTGGGTCTCCCGGCAATATATATATATATATATATATATATATATATATATATGATGATTGCAACGTCTTGTCAGACGAGTGCCACTCCCTCGGACACTTAAAGTCCAGGAGCCAAAAAATGACTTCCATCGCCACAGGACCATATTTATAGACAAATGCCTGAGGGAGTATCTATACGCAGATGATGGTATAGAGTCTTAGCTTTGCACGACAGCTAAGTCTCTCTCTCGGTTCAAAATGTTGAGATCCAGCAACAAGAAAGAGCAAGATAGCCAGCAACAAGTTAAACTGCAGACCAGCTTAATACTGGTCTCCCGCTTTATGTTTTTTTAAATCAGTAATTTGCTTCTCGTAGAAAGGTTGCCTTCACCACGGCTTACGGGAGCCCTCTCCACCCCAGCACACACATACATACACACAAACACACACGGTGCTAGTTGGCCGTTGACCCCGAAAAGGGGTTCATTCACCCTTTGAAAGGTCTTGTTTTTAATCCTTCAGGGAGACTAGCCACCCTCCTCACCAAACAAGTCTGGTGGGGGGAACCAGTTTAGTCGCCGGTGACCCGACCATGAGGCAGATAGTACTGGGTTACATGGTACCAGTATATATATATATATATATATATATATATATATATATATATATATATATATATATATATATTACCAGTGTTGCCTGGTCGTAAAATATGCTTAAGTATGATATTTAATTCATGCAGGTTTTTAATTTATTATTTTAGAGAATATATATAATAATGATTTCAATAGTAAACCGAAAAATGACATTGGTGTCATCAGCTGGACTCGAAATCGAAACATTCAGCGCTCAAGCCTTAGTCGTTATTTAGTGCTTCGGCCTTTGTTGTTATTGTTAAAGCTATCACCAGATGGATAAAAAAGCTAAAACTTAAGCGACTTCAACCTTAACATGTGTATGTATGCATACTCTGAAGTTAATTGGTTTACTCCTGTCAAAGTCAGCCTTTTTTTTTTCTTCTTCTTTTACATTTTAAACCCCTTAGTAGCTATTTTTACAGGCTAAAAACAAAATGGAAAGTGTTCCCAGGGTCAAATAACCTATATATCAAATATTAAGAGAGGAGTTTGGTAGAGACTTTTTGCACTCACACCACAAAGGTTGCTTATATATAAACACTTCCATGTGCTAAAACGCTTTCATCCTAAATTCTACAGAATGTAGAAACTATGCATAAATCGAATTCAGCATAATAGTGAAATGAAACTAATCATCTAATAAGAAAACAAAATGAATAATTAATGAACGCTTGTTTTTCAAATGAATATGCAAATTAGTTAACCTTCTTGTAGTCATTCACTGACTATTACTGAGAATATTAAATTCGTTTTAATCATTTTTAAGTAGAAAAAAATGGGCTTCTAATATGTTAGAGGGAGGAAAAAAACTCAACTTTATCTATATAATTATAAAACTCAGATCAGCTTGCTTGCTTGCTTCGATGTTTCAACCATCCATCTGGTTTGTGACTTCTGGTTTCAAAACATTTGTCTGCTTACCTATTTTATGCCAACCCTGTCTTAAGTCTTTATTAAAAGCCATCGCTGCTATTCAATCAAAGCATACACAAGGTCAACGATTTTTTTAACATGCTTTCCTTACAAAGAAATGTAATTTAACTCTGTTGAGTTAATATATATATATATATATATATGTGTGTGTGTGTGTGTATATATATATATATATATATATATATATATATATATATATATATATATATATATATATATATATATTGATTCAGTCGTGATCGTCGCCATGTATTTTTCCTTTTTTACTTATATATTGCGTTCGGTTTGTTCTCCCTTCAACGCATGTAATTGTATACATGTATGTATGTATGCGTATATATAAATATATATGTATGTGTGTGTGCGTGTGTCTCTGTGAGTATCTGTATGTTCGTGTGTATTTGTGTGTGCGTTTGTATACATACATACATACATATATGTGTGTCTGTGTGTATATATAATTAAATATTAATAAATGACAACAGTCTATATTCCATATTTTAAGATGTTGATCATCATACCGTTTACTTCTTTAAGTATGTTTGACATGCACAATTCTTGACAGCACCTGTTTCGTTACGCAGAATCATTCATGTAAATTTTTAAATTTATTCCGCCATTAAATTATCAGAAAAAAAGGCGGTTATTAACTTTAAAAGAAAATAAAAGAATCTGATAATTGGAAGAGAAATTACAATAGTTTTTTTAATTTTTTACGTCATCTTTGAATTATATATACACATATATATATATATGTATATATATATATACACACACACAGACATATATACACACACATGTGCGTGCATGTATGTTTGTGCATGTGTATATATATATGTATATATATATAAAGATATATATATATGCATAATGTATATGCATATATATATTTAATTTATATTTATATATTTATATTTTAATTATAATTCCAAGATGACGTCACAAATTGAAAAATATATATAATGTAAGTTGAAATAAATAAAATTAATACATTGTTTATATCAGTTCCAACATTCTGAAACAACGACTATTTGGTGTATGATTGAAACTTTCCAGTGTATATATATATATATATATATATATATATATATATATATATATATATATATATATATATATATATATATATATATATATATATATATATATATATATATATATAATGCAAAGAATAATTTTTATTATTGTTATTGTTGCTTTTCGGGACAAATTAACTTAAATATACATATATATACTTTTTTGATAAATACGTTATATTAGCTAATATAATACATAAATAATGAATATTTCATTTAGTAGGATTTTTCTATATTTTTTGTGCCACGGTTATCTATTTTTTGGTTAAAAACAGATGTATTGCACTTTCATTTAGATATATCTATCAAAAAAATTGCGCTTGCATAACTAAAAATAAAAAGTCGCCTTACTTCTATACGATGTTTTTCTAAACGCG
This sequence comes from Euprymna scolopes, assembly GCF_053919585.1. Taxonomy (NCBI): domain Eukaryota; kingdom Metazoa; phylum Mollusca; class Cephalopoda; order Sepiida; family Sepiolidae; genus Euprymna; species Euprymna scolopes. Next base: position 98,228,055 of record NC_136502.1, read on the forward strand.
ACGAACTTTAAATTGATAATTCTATTATATTTAATTGCAGATTTGGTAACTATTGGTTATTTTATAAATAATACGATCAATTTAATAAAACATTTCATGAATGAATATTTTTTTACAAGGTGGTCACCACTTATCAAGGCCTGGAAAGCCACTCAGGGATAAGGGTTATTGTAAGTACACTACGTTAGTGTGGATATTTAAAGTGTCTACTTAAGGGGGCGGTTCATCAGGAATTTGTTTACGTTGGACTTGAAGACATCCAAGTTGTAGTCAGGAGGGAAGCAGGCAGACGGAACAGAGTTCCACAGGCGTGCAATTTGTCAACTGCCCACCTTGTTCGTCGGATTTAATCCCATTAGATTTTTTTTCGTAGAAAATATTTAAAGTTTTACTAAGCTGATAAACCAGGCACAATAGACCCCTTGGAAGACAACATTAGACGATAGATATATTTGTGTGTGTGAGTGCGTGTGTGTGTATATATGTGCATATATGTGTATATATATGTATATATAATTATATGTATATATACATATATATGTATACATATATATGTGTATATATGTATATATATGTATACATATATATGCATATATATATATTTATATATATGTGCGTGTGTGTATATATATGTGTGTATATGTGTGTGTATATGTGTATATATATGTATATATAATTATATGTATATATATATATATATATATGTATACATATATATGTATATAAGCGGGATAAGACACTGATAGAATTCAGATGAAAATCGTGATAGATATTATTTGAAGTAACAATTTCAGGGTGATCTTAGCCAAAAAGGAAAAGCTCAATATTTAGGAATAGAGCGATATATAAGTTAAGAATTTATTGTTTGACAAAAGGGATATATAGAAGGATTATGTTAATTTCCTTAATCCATGGATTTTCAATAATGGCTAATATCATCAGAGGAAATTCGAATATATATGTCTATATGTTGTTTTTTCAGAATTTAAAATTGTATTATACCATCTCTATTTGAGTTAAACATACTTATCAAAGTATTCTTATGTACATCAATATCAATAACACTTGTAAACTTTTTTTTAATTTTTAATTTTTTTTATTTCCATACTTTGTGGACCAGGCGCGAACGCAGACCCCACAATTTTAATGAACCACCGTTCTGCCAGATCAAACATACCCATTCCTGTGTCTCGATACATCTTCTATCATTATATGTAATCAGTTTTTTAAAATAGTCAACCGTATAGGAGCCTATTCGTGACCTAGACACACACACACACACACACACACACACACACACACACATTCAGCTTTATATTATAGATAGATAAGTTTTTGGTTTCGGTTTCGATTATTACTCAAGAAACTCAAGCTATATATATATATATATATTCATGGTTTCGGTTTTGATTCCAGCTCATGCACCCAAGTCATATGGATATTTCTTTTTAAATCGCAATTTTATAATACATATAAATCGATAGAACATAATAATATATACGGAATCTACAAGAATTAAAACATCAGATTTAAGCGTACTTTACGTCCGTGCTAGCTTAGATAAATACTTTTGCAGTTTTAACAAAAGAGCTACAATAACATCAGAGCGTCTCCATTTACGCAGAACATGTACAGAATGTCAACATCAATATATTACATATGAATGAGTCCCCTGTGGAATTTCCACGGGTCCCGCTAATCTACATAAATAAAACAGTAGATGTATGTGTGTGTTCGTACCTGTCTGTCTGTAAATATTTAACCGATAAACTACTGGTCACATAACGCTTAAATTAACAGGAAATAGTAATAATTCACCAAGGATGGTTTATAACGAGTAAAATCTTTGTTTGGCTGGATGAATAACGCATACAGGAATATATCGGTAAGTCAAAATGCAAAATGTTCATTTATCTATTCGTACTTTCCATGGCAAGTCCTCGTCTGAGCTCCGAGGTATAGCCCCTTTCCAAACTTTCACAAGAAACACTCGTCTATCTGAAAACACTATTAATAATTTCCCACACACTTTATCTGTGCCTAAACCTAAACGTAGATTCCGTGAACAAAGATTCTTTCTTAGAACTGCACACCTGTGCAACTATCTTCCGTTTTCCTGCTTTCCAGTTGACTACAATATGGTTGTCTTCAAGTCCAACGTAAACAAGTTCTTGATGAGCCGTTCCACTTAAGTTAACAAATTTACCGAATTTCCATTACTAACGCTTACTATATTATCCAATTGACTACTGTACACTCTTTAACCCTCATCCTTGAGTGGCCTTTGTGCCTTGATAAGTAGTGATGCCTATGTAAAAATAATCTAAAAACATAGTATTAACGGATATATACTCGAGAGTCATCATAATGAAAAGAATATTATCTTGTCATAGCCCTAGTAACCATACACCAAGGATGGTTTATAACTAGTAAAATATTTGTTTGGATGAATGAATAACGTATACAGAAATATGATGGCAAGTTAAAATGCAAAATGTTTATTTTAACTTCTCAACAAATTTCTCTTAGCTTTGCGCATACGCAAATTCATTCAAAACTTGAAGTGGTTTAATTTTAAATCTTACTTGTCTGTTTGTCGATAGCTCAAATGGTAGAGAACGCGACTGGACTGCTAACTGTTTTGGTTTCGAATCTAGCTAATGGCACGTAAGTCATTTTTTTTTTTTTTTGTAACTTTTGAAATCAATACAATGTATGAGGTTTAATATAATATTCAATAGAGAATTATCTCTGTAATAATAAATACGAAATCTGCATGAATTAAAATATATTTAAGCGTATTTTATGACTGGTTAAGGTCTGGTGCCCCCGGCTAGTATTTTCATAAAATTAGCTATGTTTATATATTTATATGTTTATATGTTACTTGTGCATCTATGTTACCACGCTGAAATAATAGTATAATGTAATAATAATAAATAATAATAATATTAAGAAATCCAGTCTTAACATGTGGCGGGGAAGGTGTTTTGTAACTATTCTCTACTTTCACCTAACAATTTAACATATCGTAAAAATTGAATTTAACTTGAAAATACTATTTAAAAAATAGCGCGGTAGCACAGATGCATAAGTAACGTTTGTGTAGATGGGATTCACTCCTAAACTAATTAACTGATCATTATGAGTTTTTGGAAAACAATTGTAGGGTGTAAGGGGGTGTAATATGAGCTATATTTAGTTAATTTAGTTTTGTGCAAAAGGGGTGAAGATTGGTTTTTAATCATTTTTCTGAAATTTCAGATATGTTCGATTTTTGTGAAACTTTAACAATAGCTGATAGACATCAATTTAATAAATATGCTTTAAATTCGATTTTCTTTGTAGTACTTCAAAACGTTTTACTTCTGGGTTGAAGCATATTATGGGTACAACTTCCCATTAAAAAAATTCAAGTATTGGAGGTTCGCATTGAGTTTTACTCATAGTCATGATTAAATAAGCTTCCCTGAATTCCAATTTCTTTTCAAGTTTCCTTAATCTTAAGCCTCAACTTTTAGGCATTGTCTAGAACCAAAATCATGTAATGGATTTGAACCAATTAGAAATTCATATAATATGTTCTTATGAACGCCATCGCCGTACATACTTCCGACTAACTCGATAAGCAGCAAAATCCCACCCCTTCACTGTTGAGGTCCCTAGATGCCAGAAAGCCTTCTACTCTAATAGCTCCTTCCCTAGGACTGCTAGACTTTGGAATTCCCTTCCCTGTTTTTTGTTTCCCTGGCAGACATCTCGCGGCTCACCGCTCCAAATACTCTCCCTATAAACAGGATTCCAATTAGTGGCCTCTCACGTCCAAGTGGCAATACGCCTTGTTAAAAAAAAAAATCTCCAATTAGGTATAGTGGTATTATATATTTTATTTTGATTTTCGTAAAAGGATATAAA
>NC_136502.1:98239469-98251969 GCF_053919585.1 Euprymna scolopes
AAATGCTGCTGCCAAACCTGACATAGTCATATGGAATAAGTCAGAGAGAGTTGCAACCTTGTTTGAAGTGAGTATCCCTAATGAAGGGGGCCTAAACAGAGCTGAAAGAGAGAAACAGACCCAATATCAAGGTCCCATGTATGATATGAAAAGAAACTGGAATCTTTGGGAGATATCAATCATACCAGTTATTATAGGTGTCACAGGGCTTACGAAGAAGAACCTGAAGTCCTACCTAACTAATATTCCTGGTGAACCAAGTGCAAAAGAGATCCAGACAATTGAACTTAAGGGGACAACGAAGATAGTAAAAGGAGCTCTCGGTTGGTTTCAATACAAAGCAGCACAATGTTGGTAACTGGTTTGGCTACCCTATACCCAACGTTAAAATCTTCAAAGGAAAAAAATTTAAAAAAAAAAAAGTAATATACCTAACTTGGAGGGTAATAGTAGTTACATATTAATACTAGCAGACTGATTGGTGTTGCTCGGTCGTAAAATACGCTTAAATGTGATATTTTAATTTATGCTGACTTCGTATTAATTATTACAGGATCAATTCTCTATTGATTATGATATTGTACCTAATATATAGTAGTGATTTCAAAAGTTAAAGAAAATGTATGACTTGTGTGCCATTAGCTATTCCGACCCGAAGGCCAAGGACCTTTTTTTCTATTTATTTAAAAGGAAAATACAACTTTGTTATATATGGGTCGTGGAATTGCATTCACTAGCTAATGTCCATATCTTTTAAACATTCATTTTAATTAATTCTCTATTAGTTTTTTCGGTTTTCTTATGCGATGATCATCTTTAGTTAACTATTACGTGTAATTATGTTAATGCAGATGTTCTACATGATTTATACTTGCATAATATTTGCGTAAAAAGGTTATATTAAACACAAAACTCTTTCCATATATATTTATGTATGCGTGTATATTTTTGTTTTAAAAAGTTTGCCTACCAAAAGTTTTTGGTATACAGACATGAAACTTTACATATAAGAACCCATGCGAAACTTTACATTTGAGTTTTAACCCGGGAAAATCGGTACAAAGGTGTGAAAAATGAAATTTGCCAGGTGAAGGTCGAACGCCGGCATTACGAATAGGCATGCATAACGTAGTAGCTATTGATTCGTGTTTTAATTTTTAGTCTTGCAGTAATTCGTAGCTCAGTCATTAACATCAGAGGAAAAATAAATCGTAAGCTGAACATTTTGGTTTCGATTCTCACTGGTGGCGCACGAGTCATTTTTATTTTAACTTTTTAAATCATTACTATATATTGGGCCCAATATAATATAACAATGCCGATAGCCATTAGTTGCGTGCTCTCGTGTAATGAATGAATGCGTGAATGTAGAATTGACATGAAATTCTTAAAGATAAACTAAAATGACCGAAAAATGGGCTGAAATGACTTAAATAAATAAAAAGTAAATGACTTAGAATGACTTTAATAAGGATGAATTGAATGGCGTTAAGAATGACTTGAATGCTTAAAAAATAACTGGAATCCTTCAAAAACAACTTGAATGATCTGGAGAATGACTGGTTGTAAATTGGGTGATCATTTTACATTAAATATTTACAGAAAAGTGGCCCCCCACTTTATATCACAAGAAGTACAGCATGTAGTAAGAACAGATACTACACTTTGATCTTGGCCAAAAGGCAAAGAAAAGCTGTATTTATTTTCTCCCCCACCGAGCAAATTAGGCACGAGGCCGATTTTTAATGTGAGGAGTGAAGGGGAAATGGGGACCAACTCCCCGGGGAGTAGGGGAGCTGGATAGTGACAATTGGTATAAAGGGTTGCCCCTACATTGACCAAGGTCTTATATGAGGAGTTGCCCCCACATATGGTCTTTGCTCGCAGTAGCTGCCGGAACAGTACTACACTTTGATCTTGGCCAAAAGGCTAAGAAAAGGGCATTTATTTTCTCCCCCACCGAGCAAATTAGGCACGAGGCCGATTTTTAATGTGAGGAGTGAAGGGGAAATGGGGACCAACTCCCCGGGGAGTAGGGGAGCTGGATAGTGACAATTGATATGAAGGGTTGCCCCTATATTGACCAAGGTCTTATATGTGGGGTCGCCCCCACTTATGGTCTTTGCTTGCAGTATCTGCCGGACAGATACTACACTTTGACCTTGGCCAAAAGGCTGAGAAAAGCTTAAAAAACTAAGAACAGCATCTATTAACAACGGACCTTTGATTTTAACCAAAAAGGCCAAGCACAAAAGTGTTACGGACCGACCGACAGACCGACCGACCGACTTATAGAGTCGCTTGCACGCGAGTAATAATAAATACGAAATCGCCATAATTAAACTATCATATTTAAGCGTATTTTACGACCGGGCAATGCCAGGCGCTTGCTAGTAATTTTTAAATGTGTATTTGCATATGCGTACAAGAACACTTTAAGTGGAATTACAACTGCCAAGTTTTTTGGGTTTTTTTTTTTTTCAATTTAGACTCTAAGGCAGCTATTTTTTTGACAGTCCACAAAAAAGCAATCATTTGATGCGTCTCGGGCGAGATACACTTTGAAAAATGAAGATAAACAGGACAACAGACAGACATAATAAGTTTTATAAATTAGATTTACATACATATCTCTCCCTCCCCCTCTCTCTCTCTCTCTCTCATATATATATATATATATATATATATATATATATATATATATATATATATATATATATATATATATAAGCGAGATAAGATACTGATAGAATTCAGATGAAAAATCCTGATAGATATTACTTGAAGTAATACTTTCAAGGAGATCCTAGCCAAAAAGGAAAAGCTCAATATTTAAGAATAGAGCAATATATCATTTCGTGGTTTAATTTTAAATTCTGAAAAAAACAACATATAGAGGCATATATTCGATTTAAGAATTTATTGCTTGACAAAGGAATATATAGAAAGGGTTATTTTAATTTCCTTAATCCATGGATTTTCATCAATGACTGATATCATCAGAGGAAATGAAATGCAGTTAGCAAAATGTTCAGCTTGGTCATCACTGAAATTTGGGTGGCAATAAGCCTTCCCAAGGTCCCAGTCTTCTTTCCACTCATCCTGCGGAGGTTTGGCTAGTTCTTTCTCTCCTCACAGTATTATTATCATTATTAGTAGTAGTAGTAGTAGTAGTAGTAGTAGTAGTAGTAGTAGGATTGGCATTAGAAGCATTGTATCGTTTTTAGGCAGAGTAAAACTGATGGATTGCGAAGTGTGAAACAAATAATCAATTCACAATTTTCAATTTCTCCAAAATTTGGTTCTTCCAATCTTAACACCAAAGTCCAAAAGCGTCGATTAGAAACGTGTTATTTAGTTGTGTTGCGTGTTGAAATCGATGCGAGCATGTTAGCGGGAGAGATGGCGGATTTGATCAAAACATGACTGGGTTACCGATAGAGATTGTACAAGGCTAAAAGACCAGACATTACATTAGACAACATTTTTAAGGTATATTTTTCTTTTTTTTTTTTTTTTTTTTTTTTTTTTTAAAAAGAAAAAATAGTCAAAAGATTCACCCCAAACTCCAAACCTCAAACAACTTGCAATGGCGCTGTCCAAACAACATTTTAAATGATAGAAAATATTGTTCTTGCCAGGTGCGCGTGATCGTGTCGCCAGCTCTGGAATCGATTTTGTTGAATTCGAATACTTTCGACCTATTTGTGATCATTCCGAATTTTTTTTTTTTTTTTTTTTGTTTCTTTTTTTGTAATTGTATTATTTGTATCTAGCCGGAGCATCATACTGAATTCCAAACATTCAACCACTATCGCAGACATTCCAATCGGGAGATTTCTTTTTATAATGATTTTAACGGTCCCTTCAAGTGTAATTTTTGTATCTGTCTTGCACTTGGTTCACCGAGTATATTTGCCAGGTAATTTTTTAGATTCTTTTTCATGTGTTCGGTTGGTTCTATAATTCCTGGATTGTTGTAGATCTTCCTAAGATTCCGGTTTCTTTTCATATTTTACATAAGACCTTGGTATTTCGTTATCTTTCCCTCTCAACTCTGTTTAATCTCGTATCATTCGGGTTATTAACTTCTTGTTCCATATCACTAATGTCAGGTTTAATAGTTCCGTTTTCTAGGTGCGTAGCTGTAGGAATCACATAGTCATAATGGATGGTATATGACTTGTTTCCGGCTGTTCTTTCTCGTATATGTTCACATTATCTGCTTTTATGCTTAATATTCAACATTTTTTTGCAAATGGTTCATCTTTATTGTGTTGCATTGTATGGTAGTCGTCCCCCAGCAGGACCTTATAGTTCGATGTCAGCTTGCTTATACTCTCTACTTCTATGTGACAAAACTTGCACTTGTTGTTATTGCTGAAATCGATGCCTCAGTTCAGTCTCAAGAGACAATGGATACCCCCTGTAAGGATAGCTCTGCGTGTAATTGTGAGGCAAAGGTTACGCAATATCCAACCACATCTCTCCTGGATCTGCACTGCTTGAGTTCAGTGGCGAGGAGAAGTTCTGGACCAGGGTACCATAAACTTCAGGACACCATGGATCCCTTGAGCAGGGTAAAGGTTTTTCACGGAGCACTAAAAAGATAATTGCTAAAATAAATATGAAAAAACATTAATTTCAAATTTTAATACTAATAATAATGTTTACAATCATATTTGGTTTTGGATTAATTAAAAATTGTTGCATTTTTTTCTTTTTAATTTTTTTTTTATTACATTTTTATGAACCATTCTGAAACTCTTTACACCTGTAGTTGTTTTTCAGTAAAAAAAAAAAAAAAAAAAGATCAATAATTAAACGGCTGCGGCCATTTCATTTTTCCATATAAAGAAGTTGGTCGTCTTAAAGAAATGGCTTCTAGAGCCCCTCAGCCTCACTTACGGAGCCTCAGGGCTCCGTGGGGCCCACTTTGGGAAACCCTGTTCTAGATGACTGGAAATATTTTCCGAGATAAGCAGAGAGTACTTACAGCACCTGGAATTCCTAAATAGTCACCTATTTTAGTACTGACCAGGCTCAACATTACTTAACTTTGTTGATTTAACGATAACCAGTGTGTCAACGTGATTGTGCTGAGACCCCTTATCTTCTTAAGGGAATTCTCATGAAGCATTTCATTACTAATAAATTTGCGAAATGCGTGGACAAATAATCTTAGCAATTTTATGAATTGCTTCGTTTTTGTTTTTTGCTTTTGTTTTTTTTTTTTTTTTGTTTTTTTTTTTAACTCACGTTCACCCCTTAACAAGGTATATCACCACTCGGACGCAAGGAGCTACAATTTGGGAGCCATGCCTAGGAAAGATTAAGAAGATGTTAGTTTACCTTACATTTAAACTCTTGTATATCAGTAAAGCCAGGAAAGCAGGTAGCAGGAAGGGAATTCCAAAGTCTATCTGTCCGAGAGAAGACACTACTAGAGTAGAACGCTATCTGGCATCTAGGGACCTCAACGGTGAAGGGGTGTGATTTTGTTGCTAAGCGGGTTTGTCGGGGATATGTACGTTGAGGGGACACAAGTGCAACGAGTTAATCAGAGCACATTCTATTAAAATATTTGTAAAACAGGTACAAAAATGCAACACTGCGGCGATGGGACAGGGGTTGGAGCTTAGTTGATAAAGTTGAATCTATTAGATTGAAGATTATTTTTTGGACCCTATCCAAGAGGGAGAGACTAGTGGTAGGTGCACTAGTTCATATGTGGCAACAATACTCCATGCATGGGCGATTGGTGGGCTGGTAGAGGTACAAGATACTCTCAGATGTGAGTCTTCTCATAGCACAATAGAGGGAACCCACCTTCTTTGCAGCAGCCTTCGCAATATCCTCAATGGAGTTGTTCCAGTTGATATTGCCCGTGAATGAGGAGTTTGAAGGAAGAATTCTCAGGTATGGTGTTATTAGTCATGGATATCGGTGGTTGGAGAGGTTTCTTGTAATTGTTAAAGGAAAGTAGCTTAGTCTTACTAGCATTAAATGTTACCATCCATTTCCGGACCCATTCTACTACGGTCTGGAGATCATTTTTCTAACGATTCTGACGTTGTCTTAGATTTATGATGATTTGTTCTTCCCTGGTGCATATTATAGAGCGTTGCAACCTCAGCAAATATTTTAATTTCATTTTTATTTATTTATTTGGTCTCGGCCCAAAACAACAAATCAATTGATATTCTTTTCAAACAGGCAAATAAAATAAAAGCAACATCTTTTTGCTGCCCGTCAGTGAATCGTGCGCCGAACACACGTGCACACAAAGATGAAACGCGGGAAATCTTGTGCAAGTTAATTGCCATATATATTTTCATAACTTCCTACCTTTCTCTACTCCCGGATTGTTGGGGTAAATATGAAAAACTAATGCATAACATGTCTTCTATACAGCTCTTTTCACGCAAGTTAATAAAATTAAAATTAGCTAAAAAGAAAAAAGACAACTTGTAATGGTAATTAGTAAGGATTATATTGCCTGTATTTTTAACCCATGAAAGTTTTTATATGTTTGGATTTGAGTTTTATCTACGATAATATAAAGAACACCTTTTAAAAATGGTCAAATACGAACTCACATTGTGATCATTTAGGCAAGATGTATTATTCGCCTGATATGGGGCTTTAGTGTACATTGATGAAACGCGGAAGCCTCTGTGCAGCTTAACATTAATATATTTTCATAGCTTCTTATTTAGCTTTATTCTGGTAGTGAACACTGATGAAGTAAATATTGAAAATTTATAAGTGTGTGTGTGGGGGGGGGGCTGCCCGTATCTATCCAGCGTTGTCCAGGATGTAATCAAAGTAATATTTTATTTATTTTTATTTGTCTGCAAATGTTTTACTTAACGTAGAAATATAACACACACACACACACACACACACACACGCACACACACACGCACACACACATATATATATGTATGTATATATATATATATATATATATATATATATATATATATATATATATATATATATATATGTATGTATGTATGTATATCTACTCCATATTATTTTTTAGCTTTGCCAACCCTCGCTAGTAATTTATAGTTTTTAACCACGTTTAAATGGTTGTTACCACACGTTGCTGACGTTTATTTTGAAAAGTGTGGCCGAAAGACATCTTAATTGTTTTTTGTTTTTGTCCCCCACCCCTTTCCACACTTTATTCACTCTACTTTTTGACCAATTTGTTTCTTTTTTAAACATGTATTTAAAAATAAAGGAGGAAAAATTATTTTGTTACCTGAAGTTTAGCTTCTGTTCGTTAGCACATTTTCTTCTGTAATAATATATGTTGAAACTATGAAAATAATATCTTAACAATTAATAATAGTGGCACTGCGTTTAGTATTATTCAAATGCCATGTGTAATATATATATATATATATATATATATATATATATATATATATATATATATATATATATATATTACACATGTATAGTCATGCACATACACTATTGATTCGCTGTTTCACAGCTCATTAGTGCGGCTAGACAAACCAGGATTGAAACCCGACCGCCCAGATGACAGTCGAGGTTTCCTACAGTTGCGCTACGGCTATGGCTGTGAGGGTAATATATATATATATATATATGTGTGTGTGTGTGTGTGTGTGTGTGTGTGTGTGTGTGTGTGTGTGTGTGTGTGTGTGTGTTTGTGTGTGTGTTTTGCAACAGATCATAACAACATCGATAACTTCGGTTTCAAATCCAAACCTGCTGTTGGTTTCCAATACCAGGCTCTCTTCAGGCTCAGTTTATCGCTGATTCCCTAGAAAATGCGGGATCGCGCGTTGCGTGAGTTTGTATAACATTTCAATTATAAGCCATCTGTTGAGATTTGAAACCGGCGATACCGATTATTTTTTTTATTTTTCTTTAATTTTTAATCTTTATTTGATAATCAAACACTTTGCTGGAGTACCCTCTCACTAAAATTACAAAAACACACATATACACACAAATACACACACACACACACACACACAGCGAGAGAGGGTGGAAAAAGGGAAAGAAAGAGAAAGAGAGAGAGAAGGAGAAAGAGATAAACATGTATATATAAATATATAGATACACACACTCATACACACATATATATATATATACAGAGAGAGAGAGAGGGGGGAGAGAGCGAGAGATGTATATATTCTTTTCATTATGGTAACAACCTCAAGGAAACGATTAAAGTTAAAACAGTATTTATCGCTGAAATTCTGAACTATTGAGTAATTAATAGAACTTTTTTTGTTTTTCAAAACAACTAAAACATTTTTGTGTGTATATATATATATATATATATATATATATATATATATATATATATATATATATATATATATATATATATATATAATAGAGGGCATCCGATTGTCCGAAAAAGATGCTTAAATTGAAGTAAAAAAATAAGATTTGGGTGCCATCAGCTGGAAGCGAAACGTAAATCAAATCTGTAGTATTCAAAGTATGGTGACGTGACCACTGTACCAACGTTACGCGCATATGAACTGATTAAAGATTAATAATTAAAAAAAAATTTAATTAAGATGAATGATCAAAATGTATAACGATTTTTAAAATGTTATTCATTTTTGTCACCTTAAATTTTATTTTAATTTACGAAAGACCCATAAAAGAACTGTTTATAAAAAATAATCGTGCGAGGCCCCTATCGCCGCTCTACAACTTTTAGTTTCGTAGGAGATAAAGTTTGAAAATATGTAGACAGACAGACAGACATATAGATGTTTTATATATTAGAAGATATATATATATATATATATATATATATATATATATATATATATATATATATATATATATATGAATAATCTTAAGGGTGCGAGTCAATCAGCGTTTCGATTTTAGTAGAAGTTTATCAGGTTACAGCGTCATTTAATTTAATGATTAAAATTTAAAGATTTATTTGTGTGTCTGTGAGTTCATTCCCTATGGACGCGAAAACGGGGGGGGGGCGATTTTATGAAATTTCACACGAAGGTACATTATGTGGCTGACAGAGTTCTTAGAAAAGTTTTGTATCGGAATGTCTTCTATAAGTATCGATAATCGAGGTAATCCGATGAAAAAAGGAACATGCTATTTTGACCAAACTTAATAACTCCTTACACAGCCTTACATTACAAGTGTATTTGAAAAGTTTTATTATCACGCAAGCAGTAACCCTCGCACATAAAATCAACAGTAGGTTCTTAGATATGACAGAGGCGCGTTCTAAATAATGTTTTTATTGAGAGCACGATTGAAGCATGATACTTGACTTTTACATTTTATACTTTAATGTGACTTAGTCCATAATACATTGTATTCTAGATTGCAATATAAAATCCCTGTTTATATATATATAGTAAATACTAGTAGACCAAAACATGCTCATGTCTGTGTAGCAACAAACTACTGCTTATGTAAAGACAAATATATATACTAGCAGGGGTGCCCGGCGTTGCTCGGGTGTTTGGATGTGTATGCTGTGCAAAAAAAGCAAAAAAACAAAAAAAATGGTTAATTTTTTAAAACTTTGACCCCTATTATGACCCCTTAACATTTATAGTTTCGGGCTCAAATCACTTTATTAAGTTAGATCCATGTTCAAGGAACCTATATCTAAAATTTCAAGTGTCTAGACCCAAAATTGTCGGAGGAGTTTGGTAGAGTTCTTAAAAGTCAAATCGTTGAAATTTGACCCCTTAACAGCCAAATTTCTGGCTGACACCCGTCACATCGATTTTCCCAAATCTCAGTACCCGGTATTTCAAATTTCGAGTCTATAGACTAAAAATTGACAGAGTTATTCCGTAGGGAAATGTACACAGACAGACAGACACACATACACATAGACAGACAGACAGACACGTTCACTTTTATAGATATATAGGTATATATATATATACATATATATATATATATATATATATATATATATATATATACGCGTGAATGTGATCTCCGCAATAAACTGTGTAAAAGCGAGGCTGGTCTTAAGAGTCACCTTCATTCCCACAAAGATAGAAACTGCTCTCTATCACATCTGCACATATATATGGGCGTATATATATTTAAAAGAAAATTAACAAAATATCAATTACGTATTTTTTTTTTTACATAGGAGTCACCAATTATCATAAGGATTAAAGAGTGTACAGTAGTCAATGGGACAATATCCTAGTAACCGTTAGTAGTGTAAATTTCTAAATTGAATTACTTAAGGGGAAAGGCTCATCAAGAACTTGTTTACGTTGGACTTGAAGACGACCATATTGTAGTCAGCTGGGAAGCAGGCAAACGGAAGAGAGTTCCACAGGCGCGCAGTTCTAAGAAAGAAGTTTTTTTTTATGGAATCTACGTTTAGGTTTAGGCACAGATAAAATTGGGGGGGGGGTATTGACAGTGTTTTCTCGTGAAGATCTGACGATGGAGGACCTTAGATTGGAGCTCGGACGAGCACTTGCGATGAAAATAAGGATAAAGCAGAAACAGGCTCGCAACGTCTCTTCTGTAAGAAAGAGGTTGCAGGGAAGAGAAAAGGGCATCCCCTACTAGGCTACTATGCTATCAAGGCAGGATAAGGTTTTTCTAGTAGCTCCTGCCCAGATGTGGCAACTATATTTCAACGTTGGACGTTCCTAGGTCTTATAAGGTAGAGAATTGCATCAGCAGTGAGATATAAATAATAATTGATAATAAAAAAAGAATGAAAAGAATAATTATTTTATGTGATGTATATTTGGTTGCAATTTAAAAACATTATCTTTCATCTAACAATTAATGATATAGATATAAAATTTTCAATGATTTTTTTAAAGTGCAGCAAAATGTACATTACATAAAATAAATTCAAGGTAATTTTTTGATTCAATTTAAATTAAATTTTTATACCTTACTTTGTAAAATTTATAAAAGTGCACTTTGAAGATAAATAAACTTCAAATTGAATCTTGTACCTTTATTTTTAAAGCCTATAGTAAAAACATTTTGTTTAACAATTTTCATGCCTTGGGTGAAATACTTTTCTAACTTATCTATTTTCTATTTATCTTATCTTTTTAATATTATATTTTAAAACCCTCCTTCTCTCTATTTCAGTTTGTATTTCTCCTCACACCACAACTCATTTTTGCAACCCCCTCTTTGTATTATTACAGGTCTGAATATTCTCTCTGTTTCAGTTTGTATTTCTCCTCACACTACAACTCATTTTTTGCAGCCACCTCTTTGTAATACAGGTCTGATTAATGAGAAAATCCGATTTTCTTTTTAACAAAACCTTTAAAATAACTTTTTTAGTTTAATGTTTTAAAAACTTCTTTCAGAATAGAAAATCTTTAAAATTTAATAAGGAACATTTTTCATATTGGTTTCATTAACAAATATTCAGTACATAACGAGAAAAATAGAGATGAAAATTTCAAAAGGATTGTATAACTGGTTACGGTCAATAGTAGTCCTCGCCAGCGAAAGTCTTATTGTTATTCTATTATTATTATTATTATTTAAAACATTTTGTGTCCTGCTCTTTCGCGCGATGACTAATATATATACACACACACATATATATGTGTGTATATATATATATATATATATATATATATATATATATATATATATATATATATTATTGGTGGGATGATTAATCGCAATCGGAATCGAGAATCGGAAAAACCGGAAGATTTGGGGGTGTCAGAATCGGTCGGAATCAGAAAAATTGACTCCTATTTTCCGATACCGAAACAATTCTTTTAATTTTCTTTTTTTTTTTATTTGATTTTGTTTAAACCAAAATCTCCATTGCTGGTAATGATAATGAAATAATAAATATTCATTGATTTTAAAATACCAGTGGAGCTAAAATCGATAGATCATCATCCAAAAGTGTATTATGCCGGTTATGAAAATATCTGCATATGTAACATGTGATTTTACGAAAATCGGGGAAAATAACAACACTATAGTTAAATAATTAGAGATTTGTAAAGAATCGGAATCGGTAATTGTATGTTTTTTGGTTAGTTTTTTTTTTTTTAAAGAAATCCAGCAGAGTGCTCAATTAAAAAGAAAATCCGAAAATAAGAGCGTATTTATATTTTGTAGTTTGTGTATAGAAAGTTGTTAGATGAGACAAGTCATTGGTACCGTCGGTCTTAATTATCGGGTTTGAAACCGACGGTACCAATGACTTGTCTCATCTAACAACTTTCTATACACAAAATATAATATATCTATAATATAAAGCTGTGTGTGTGTGTGTGTGTGTGTGTGTGTGTGTGTGTGTGTGTGTGTGTGTGTGTGGTCACGAATATGCTCCTAAACGGTTGACAATTTTAAAAAACTAATTACATATAATGATAGAAGATGTATCGAGACACAGGAATGGGTATGTTTGATCTGACAGAACGGTGGTTCATTAAAATTGTGAGGTCTGCGTTCGCGCCAGGTTCACAAAGTATGGAAAT
>NC_136502.1:98256969-98264469 GCF_053919585.1 Euprymna scolopes
GCCGTTTTTTTTTGTTTTTTTTTTTGGCTGTCTGTAGCATCCTCAGACTTTTACAAAAATGTTCGTTATGATAACATTTCTGTAAAAGTCTGAGAATGCTACAGACGTCCAAAAAACGGCCGTGTAGCTGAAACAATAATGTAACTTAACAGAAAGATACGGTAATAAAAAATAAAACGCATATTTGCTATACAATAGTATTGAGCACTTTCTTCAGGTTTTTATTAATTACCATTTCTACTATATATATATATATATATATATATATATATATATATATATTATATATATATATATATATATATATATATATATATATATATATATATATATATATATATATCAGGAGGTTTGACGTTGCCCGGGTGTGAGTGAGATTCAATAAATGTTCCATACCGTATTTTATTGTAATCGGTATCGGTGAAATCGCCCCTTTTTCAATCAATACACTGTTATGCCAGCCTCTGCGACCACGGCTCCCCAAATTGTAGATCCATGGTAATCTTGGAAAGATAAGTAAATACAGTAGTTTCTCGTTGATTTCTGTCTTGCTTCGGACGTGTATCTCCCCCTATGAGTTAAACGCGCCTCCCGATACCAACCTGGAAATTTCTACGACTCGGTGCGGTACATACAGCACCTAGCCTTCCCAAATGGTCACCCATCTGATACTGGCCAGGATCAATGTTGCTTAACTATTTTGATCCGGTGAGAACCCTTGTGTCAACGTGATTGTGCTGTATATTAATATTGAAAAACCCTTCTTGGTAAAATACTACTACCTAAAACTTTGAAAGGAAAATGGGAGAAATTGGAATCAGGGGGATAGCTGATAAGATGTAACGGATAACAATAATGAAAACGGCTGAAATATTAAGGAAACCCCTTGAATGCGGAGACTAATACAGATTAGCTACAGACACATATACATATTATGGCATAAGGGCCTACTTCACAAAATTTCAAGCTGGGAATCTCTTCTCAATTATTAAATCATTTCTCTCTGATAGGTTTATAAGAGTAGTGGTTTATGAGCAGAAATCGGAAGCGCTCAGTATTAATGCTGGAGTCTCTCAGGGGGTCCATGCTTGGCCCAACTCTTTTCTTGATCTACATCAATGATCTCCCAAAACACAACCTAAGATCATTCGTAGACATTTATGCTGACAACACTACCATTTGTGGCAGCACATCAAAGGCAATAAATGACCAAGTTCTCTCTGATTCTCTCTCCTCTGAACTAAGAGCACGTGGTACAATGAGGAAAGAAGTGGGTGGTTACTTTTAATGCATCTAAAACGAAGATTCTATCTTTACATCATCAACGTTCTGGTCCCCATTTGGCATCAACTGAAATGAATGGCTCTCATCTTGGGGAGGATCCATGTTTCGATAAGTTTCTTGTCTTGACCTTTATTTCTGATCTGAAATGGAACACGTACATCAAAGCTGTTGCCAAGGTCGCTGGAAAAATGGTGGGATCCTTCTACCGCTCCAGTAGATATCTCACTGCTGATGCAATTCTCTATCTATATAAAAGCCAAGTACGTCCAAGGATGGAGTACTGTTGCTACATCTGGGCAGGAGCTGCTAATGATGAGGTATTGTTGCCATATATGGCAGGAGCTGCTAGAAGCAGCTTATCCTGCCTTGACAGAGTTCAAAATAGACTTCGTAGCTTAGTGGGAGATACCCTTTTCTCTTCTCTGCAACCTCTTTTCCAAAGTAGAGATGTTGCGAACCTATCTGTGCTTTATAGTTATTTTCATGGCATGTACTCGCCTGAGCTCCAATCTATGGTTCCCCCTCGCCAAAATTTCACGAAAAACACCCGTCTAGCTGAAACCACTGTCAATAATTTTTCCCACTCTTTAACTGTGCCTAAACCTAAACGTAGATTCCATGAACAAAGCTTCTTACTGTGAACTGCACGCCTGTGGAACGTTTCCGTTTGTCTGTTTGTCTTCAAGTCCAACGTAAACAAATTCTTGATGAACCGTCCCATTAAATAATCCAATTTTTTTTACACGGTGGTCACCACTTATCAAGGCCCGGAAGCCACTCAGGGATAAGGATTATTGCAAGTACAGTACGTTAGTGTGGAGATTTAATGAAGTGTTTACTTAAGAGGGCGGTTCATTAGGAATTTGTTAACGTTGGACTTAAAGACATCCAAGTTGTAGTCAGGTGGGAAGCAGGCAGACGGAACAGAGTTCCACAGGCGTGCAGTTCTAAGAAAGAAGCTTTTTTCATGGAATCTACGTTTTGATTTAAGCACAGATAAAGAGTGGGGGGAAATTTTCACAGTGGATTCAGCTAGACGGGTGTCAATTAACCAAATTTCTACTACTAACGATTACAAAGAAATTATCCCATTAACTACTGTACACTCAATAACTCTTATCCTCGAGTGACCTCCGGGCCTTGATAAATGGTGAGCCCTTTGTAAAAAAAAAAGACACAAACTAGACATACAGAAACTGCTATAGATGTAAAGCACAAAGAGGTATCACATCGAGCCATAAAAACTGAAACTGCATATCCCTCTGCACCCTTACTACCTTCCCACCATTTTTTTGTGTGAGTGTCACCGAAAACTGACGTCACATCAAATAAGCAAGGAGAGTCAAGGAGGATGGAAAGTCCGAGGAGAGAAAGCACTAAACAGATTTCCGCTTGATAAATGCAAGAAAGACTGAGACCTTGTGGAGGCTCTTTGGCACCCAAATTTCAGTGAAGACCAATGGTCTCTGCCAACGAGAAATCAATGGTAAGCGGCTGTTCAATACGCAAATTAATCTATAGTCGTTATTGAAAGAGGTGGAAAGTACTGGAAATTTGGAGAGACTTGTTGTCACCCAGACTCCAGAGGACGCCACAAGTTGTTCTCAAATGAAATCTTTACTAATGGCCTGTATGACTAATCCTAGTTGGTAAATAATAATAATAATAATAATAATAATAATAATAATAATAATAATAATAATAATAATAATATGAGCTAAATAATAAAGATAAACTAATTCAACGGCTGATTCGACAACATTCAAAATAAATAAATTCTACTCAACGAAATGTAATAAAAAACGTGAATGTAATCCAAATAAGGTCTTAAAATAACAATATAAAAATAAGAATCTTGAATTGGCAGTCTTATTTAATTTCAGGAGAGTTTCTAATAGGTATCTGTTCTGTACAATCCTGGAGATGAAAAATTTTCAGTGGGTAGCTGTTCTGTACAGAAGAGCAAAAGATCCTCCTCGTGTTGACTCGAGAAATTATGTGCTAGAAGTCGAAAAGATTCAATATTTTGATCGAGCAACTCTGGTTTCTGATTGGCTCAATTTGATTCGTCAGTTTCTTGAAACAAATAGCAACCAATTTGAGTGACAAGTTTCCTCGGATTCTGGCCCACGTACGCCGTCTAGGTATCACCCAGGAGGTCCACCCTGCCAGAACTTGCCACCTGGCTTTCAGGGTAAGTAAGTTCATTGCTTGCTGTCTGAGTCGCCCCGACCGAGGAATGCCGACGAGAATGCCCAGGCAATTTTTACTAGGATAGAGTTCTCCTCCTTTAGAGGAGTTTGCTTGAATCTCCACTTTCTTGTGTCACATAATGCTAAGGTGAGCAGCATCTAAAAGCCTACCCTCATATCAAAAATATTGCAACAAAAAATGTTTCTGAACTTTTTAGATGAGGATTGTTTATTCGTATTATTTCGATACTTCAGACTATTGTTCTCATTTTGAGTGTTATTTTCACGACGTTTTGGTTGATTTACCCTCTGAATTTCTTCAGGTGTATCTTGTCGAACTCGGTAGTCTTTCTGTCGAACTCGGTAATTTGCAATGAATTTCGAAAATCAGTGGTCATAGATTGTTCTTGCCCCGTCAGTCATGACTGGTTAAAACCAACCTGAATACCTGAATAGGTTTCTTATGTTTTAACTTATAGCAAGTGGTTATTCACTTCGAAACACAAGTAGCACCGAGCTTTAGGTTAGAACAAAAAAAAATAGTCAATATAAAACGGTCAACTGGGAAATCTCGATAATCGCTCAAAAATCTAAAATTAACAAAACTACTGCTAGAAACACATTTCCGCGCGATTGGTGACGCGATTTCCTGTGGTTATTTTTATTTTCAATAATTCGAACGTAAATACATACATATCTACCTAGATACGTACATAATACGTACATTCATAACGGCATACGTGCAAACATACATAAGGAGTTACATACATATATACGCACGTACATACGTACGTACGTATTGAGAACCGGCTCAATGAACGAATAATTAGTTTGTGAAGCAGAGGAAAACGTTCTGCTTTGGATCAAACTGTTTTGCAAATGATTTGCTTTTTTCTTTGTTTTTTTCCAAGTATCGTTAATGTTATGTGGTCGCCATGGACTTTCCGGGCTGACTAGAATGTTCCCATGGCTAAGTAAATTGAGTCGGTACTTATCTTCTATATTGGGAAAGACGGATATGCACAGACACGTGCATGTGATTCTATACGCGTGTGCGCGCATCAGTGGCTGCTTGGCATGCATGCAAACTTAGTAAAGATTGTGCGTGTGCACACACACACACACACATATATATATATATATATATATATATAATATATATAATATATTATATATATATAAATATATAATATATATATCATATAATACATATATATACACATTACAATGAATATGACAATTACATCAGCCAGTTCCCGCCCGAAAGTGAAGACTGTTAGTCGGAAATTGGAAAGGATCGAAAATAGAATTAATAGACAAAAAACGTCTATTTTATTTAATGGCATAGATAAAAAAAAAAAAAAAAACCCTTGCCTGCTCCAATCGGGGACCAACCGCGGTGCGCAGGAAGTAAGCTTCACATGCTTCTCCTCAGTGACTTAGTCCAAAAAAAAAAAGTGTAATCTTCATTGCAATGTAGAGAATCTACTGTTGAGTTTATAAAATTATTCTTATATAATGGCTTGAATTAAATTTCAAACGCAAAAGTCAAGTATCATGGTTTAATTGTGCAGAAACTTTCATTTGGAACACACCCCTGTCTTATCAAAGAATCTACCGTTGATTTTATACGCCAGGCCTTTCTGCTTCTGCGGTGATAAAACTTCTTAGATGCATGTGTGATGTTAAGCAGTATAATGGTTTTAAATTTACTCAAAATCGGACTGCTCGTTTTTCATCGAATTTTTTTTTTCGATTTTCAATATAAAACCTATCTCAGAACACTCCTAAAAAAAAAAAAAAATAAAAAACTTTCTAGCCGTTTTGGAGTCCATAGGGAACAAACTCAGACACACACACATATAATGTGTCTTTTATATATAGATTTTATTTTTTTTTTTTTTTAGTAGAGAATGAGATATATGTGTGTATGTGTGTGCGTTACAGCCAAGTTTCCTTGCGTTTCCTGTAACTCGCCAGTCAACTAAGAATGGAAAATTCTCTATTAACACCTGCTCGAATCGTATAAAGTGCAATCAATTTCAGTTGCATTGCCTTTCTATGGACATATGATAGTGACCTCAAACACACACACACACACACACACACATTTCTTGCACAGTAGAGAGAGCCAACTATCTTCGCAGCAACCTTGGAAATGCTCTCAATGGTTCGGTTCCAACTCATGTTCGCTGTGAACGTTAGGCCGAGAAGTTTTTAAAAAGTGCTTTCAAGTAGAGTGTTTTGGCCATTGCTATTGGCAGAATTCTTATTTATAAACAGAAATACCGTAACCTTAACATTAAATTTCTTTTTAAAAAAATTAAGTAAAAAAATGAAAGAAACTGATATATGTGCATGTGGGCATTATGTTTTTTTTTCTAAACAGTTCACTTCTTGTATGTAGAACAAAAATACTCGAGCTGATATCGAAACCAAAACCTAACCACAAGGAGTCAAGTACCATAACCATTAGACCAGCTTGACACGTCTTTTAAACCTACTTATTCTTAACATAAGGAAGCTGACATGTGAACGATCCACGCATGCTCATTCGTGAAACAGTCGACAAACAGATAAAAATTCGATCACACCTACGTACCATTTTTTTTTTTAAACTTTGATCCCTTAACAGCTTGTTTTTCCGGATGACAACCGATTAAAAAGTTTTCCACATGTCTTAATATCCTATATACCAAATTTCAAGTCTGTAGATAAAAGGTCCGTTGAGTATATAGGTTGAGAATGACCTCAGACAGACACACATTCTCACTTTTATATATATATATATATATATATATATATATATATATATATATAGAGAGAGAGAGAGAGAGAGAGAGAGAGAGAGAGAGAGGGAGAGAGATAATATTCTTAATCCTTCAATTGACAATCTCTCCATCTCATTAACCGTTATCCTTGATTGGCTTTTGACTTTGATAAGTGGTGCCTTATTATTTAAAGGAGTGTAATAAGTAAGGTTAAAGTTTTTAGTAAATCGTCGTGAATGAAAATATGAGAATCTCATATGCAATTGAAATCGCATTAAGCACAACCTCTTTTTTTTTCTTTTTTTTTTTAACTCTCCATAGTGAACGTCGATCAATTCAGAGTTATTATTGGTCCTCACGAGATCACGTTTTATGTGTGTTAAGGCTTGGGTGACGTCACGCAATCGTTTTCAAATGAAATACACATTTCCTATTCGATATGATCTGCTTTCATTTGTGTGTTTTTCTTATGTAATGCGTATGTTTTGCTATTCGTTCGGAAGATGGCCGCAATTTAGTCGAAAGCTCCAAAAATATACGAAGTTCAAGAGCAAAGAATGACTTGTGGAAAAGGATGTTATCAAAACATGACAATGATATTTTCTTAACCTGGAGTACGTGATATATAAACCCAGTTCAATCAGAGGTTATGAGCGTTAGCATTATATCAATACTGAGATAAATGCGCACCTACCCACCTATATATATATATATATATATATATATATATATATATATATATATATATGGGGGATATGTGTATGTACACACAACCACACACACACACACACACACACACACACACACACACACATATATATGTATATACATATATATATACAGATATATATATACAGATATATATATACAGATATATATACATATATATATATATGTATATACATATATATATATACATATATATATATATACATATATATATATATATATATATATATATATATCGGGGGGTGTATATATATATATATAATATATATATATATATATATAGAGAGAGAGAGAGAAAGAGAGAGAGAGAGGGGGGGTAGTTTACTTGAAATATTAATGTTTTCAATGTTTTTCTTTTTTAAAAGACATTCTTCGGTCTCTTTCTTGAAAAGGGGATGTAATTCTCGAAATATTAAGATCTCCACCATCCCCGTTATATCAAACAGTAAGTTCATATTAACTGATTTGCATTGTGATTATCTTGAAAAATAAATGGTTATACGAAGTTTAAAAAAATAACAAAG
>NC_136502.1:98269469-98284469 GCF_053919585.1 Euprymna scolopes
ATGTTGAATATTTATCTTCCCGAAATTAAGCAAATTAAATAGACAGGCGAGCTTCGTTGTTAACTGTGAGATATTACGATTTATAAGTGATATAAAAGGTTTTAAAAAGTTGTTAGGCGACCGACCGCTTCTCTGAAAAAAAGCCTTTTGTAGACATACAGAAAAAGCGAACACACATACATACATACATACATACATACATACATTTTCGCTTTTATATTTATAGATATAAATTATTTAGGGTTATCAATTTCATAAGACTATTATATACAGACTCCTCGTTAGTCATTACATTTTCAGAATCATCCTTCTATATTAATAGTATTAAATTGAGACGCAGCCCGAAAGGGGCACCTCGTTTAGGTATTGCTAAGATACATAAAATCCACGATGGAACACTGTTAAATGCTTTTAAGAACAGCCGGTTCATAAGATTAGATCTCGAAGTGGAAGGCCGAGATTGTAACATACCAATGCAATTTTTAATCTCTTTCGAAAGATGAACAAGCGGAATCGAAAGGTGTCCATACGAAAAATAGAGAATCAGAAAGTCTCAGCTATATAAAAATCAAAATATACAAAAAAAAAAAAAAAAAAAAAAAAGCAATGTGTTGCTGGGAGAAATGCAGAGACGTGAAAAGCGAAATGATCTGATCTGGCCAGAAGTTATTTCCTGTCGAATCGGCTCACACGCGATACTATTATCGGCTTATTGGTAAGAAAAGCCTCTGCTGCGCTTCCAGAATTAAAGAGAGTTTGTCACACAATAAAAAATCGACTTCGATAACGCGTTTGGCGGCCATTCAGTTCCTATGAGAGTCTCTTTTCATTTTTCCGAAACGAAATTACTAAATGACCGCTAAAGTTTACAATAACCATTTTCTTAAATATAAATCCACGCAACACAATACATATTACCTCTAAGATGTAAAGGGCTACTGTAAATTAAGTAACAAGATTTATAGGGGCACACTAATGGGAAGTTGTGCTGCAAAATGCTTGTTTACATTGCATTTTAAATTTCTATTTCATTTTCATAAAGTACGGGAAACAGTAAGCAGGACTGGAATTCCACATGAAATATGTTATTAGATTATAATGTGTTTCGACATCTTGGGTCTTTTGCATTGAAAGGGTGGGATTTTGCAAAAGAAAAAGGTAGACCTGGGCATGATTCGAACCTGTTCCTAAGAATTTGAAGCGTTTTAATCCAGGGCCGTCATATCCACTTGACTAATGCGTATTTTAAGATAAGATGACATTTGTTTTGGTGCAATCCGGGTAGAACACTTACTAAAACATCTACAGGATATCGGTCCCCGGTCGGGTGTATTATGCCGAGACGTACTTGGGTTCTTTAATAAGCACAAAGGTGTCGCATCGCCAAACACTTGAAAGGAATTAAAAGCACTTGGCAGTTGTGAGAACGGTGGGAAAATATCAGTTACTTGTTTTGAGAAAAAAAAGTTCGAGGAGTTATGAGATTAGGAGGAATTTTGAAATATGACAAAATGTCCTCAAAGTTTATTTTTATTTGATTTGACCGTAGGTTGAATTTCCTTAAAATTGAAAGTGTTGAAACCGATTAATTACGATTCCCTCGTGGACTCTCTCTCTCTCTCTCTCTCTCTCTCTCTCTCTCTCTCTCTCTCTCTCTCTCTCTCTCTCTCTCTCTCTTTCCCCGAGGGAATCGTAAATAATCAGCTTCAACACTTTCTCTAGAGAGAGAGAGAGAGAGAGAGAGAGAGAGAGAGAGAGAGAGAGAGAGAGAGAAAGAGTCCCCGAGGGAATCGTAAATAATTTTAATTTTAATATTTTTAGCGAAATATTGGACGTACAACAACAAGATATATATATATATATATATATATATATATATATATATATATATATATATATATATATATATATATATATATATATGCTAAACTACCCGTGATGTTATATTAGCTATGGAATTCATGTATGAGAGTGACACGTAAAGAAAATTGTTGTTTTTTTTTTTTTACATAACAGAACCATTTCAATGAAAGTATATTAAAATGAAAAAAGAATATAGATAGATTTCTATGAGTCGTTCTGTTTATTATAATTGATTATTTTGCAAAAAAAAATTAGTTACTGAATTATAAGTGGTTGGCCATACTTATAGGTAAATGTGCACTGAACAGATACCATAATACTTATTATAGTTTAATTCAAATTTTGATATATCTGCTTTTTTTTACATTGTTCATTTCTGTATTACGTTTAAGTTATTTTAAACCCCATTCTTCCCATGTTAAATAATAATTTCGAAATGATAACGTTAATATTTCAGCGCCCCAATTGTTCTTTTGTTTTTTGTTTGTTTTAACCCCCACTCTTCCCATGTTAAATAATAATTTCGAAATAATAACGTTAATATTTCAGCGTACCAGTTGTTCTTTTGTTTTTTGGGGTTTTTTTTTTCAGGTTTAAATTGTCCAAATAAACAATTGTTAATACTGTCTGCTTTTTTTTTTTTTTGCTGTTTTTTTTTACATCGTTCATTTCTATATTAAGTTTAAGTTATTTCAAACCCTACTCTTCCCATGTTAAATAATAATTTCGAAATAATAGCGTTAATATTTCAGTGTGCAGGTTATGTGCGCTTGCGCAACCGGATGTCGTAAACCGGAAAGTGTGTTAGATACATCATTACAAGGTAATTTGAGTTTTATATATATATATATATATATATATATATATATATATATATATATATATATATATATATATATATATAACTTAAAGTTATAAAAATATATATGCCAATTAAGCTACACAGAATATTTCGCGTTTCATCCACGCTAGGATTCGTCAGGTTAGCGTGGATGAAACGTAGAATCTTCTGTGTAGCTTAATTGCCATATATACTTTTATAACTTACTAGCTCTACCTATGTATTGAGCATTGTTGAAGTAAATAGTTAAGGTTTATACATAAAATTATACTTTCCTATATTAATTTATGTGATTAAATGAAGTAGTTATATATATATATATATATATATATATATATATATATATATATATATATATATATATATATATATATAAGAGCAAACAGTTAATAAAACATGTTAAAACCCCCTTTGAAACAGAGTTAAAAACATATCTAATCTGAAAAGGAAACACTTAATAAGTGGATAGTCCTTAATCCGCGGAGTTTCGAAGAAATACTTTCCTTCTCATCAGAGGGTAGTAATTAGCAAAATGGATCGGATTTTGCGTACAAAAGTATTTGATGAAACTGCAAGTAAGTCAAAGATCTTACTTGATAACAAAAAGTTAAGCGGAGGGAACATAGTGAAGAAAAATGTGATTCCACGTGAATGGATAGTCTGGTGAAGTATCCAATTTATATATATATATATATATATATATATATATATATATATATATATATATATATATACATGTATAATAAATAAATAAAAATGTTATATACGTCCAAATTAAAAAGGGCGACTTTCTAAGTAAATAAAAAAAAATAAAAAATTAAAAAAATAAAAAAAAATGAGCTCCGAGGCGGAGCCAATATTAACCGTATGTATCGCTTGAAAAATAACAACAATAGCAAAATCTAAATTTATAAGCGATAAAAATAAACAGTATAATTAATCTAGGGATTATGGCCTAACGGTTAAGGCACCGGACTGTTGTAAACATGGTCTGAGGTTCAATTCCTAGAAACAGTTGAACTACGCTGATGAGAGGTAATGACCTTGAAACACGCGTGTACGTAGATTACTGTTTAAATAATAATAAAGAAAAATGTTATATATGTCCAAATTAAAAAGGGCGACTTTCTAAGTAAATAAAAAAAAAATGAGCTCCGAGGCGGAGCCAATATTAACCGTATGTATCGCTTGAAAAATAACAACAATAACAAAATCTATATACATATATATATATATATATATATATATATATATATGCGGCTTTCACTTAGCAATTTCTTTTTTCCTATCACGTAACACACGTAGGTATTCTGACATAATTTAAGTAACAATAGATACTTTCATTATAACTGATTAACCCAGTGCCCCGCTCCTTCAAATAATCACACATGTATAAATGTATATTTAAAAAGAAAAAGCCCTCCAAAACTTTTTTCCTTTCTTTCTATATTATCTCCTTTTTTTCATTCGGCTTTCATTTGCATTAAATGACTGGCCTTGACCAGTCTGATAATGTCTTTTTCGACTGAAACAGTAGGTTTATTGTAGCGATCTATGATAATTTTGTTCACATAAATTCAATAAAATATATTCTATCGTTTTCCTTGAGCACTTGTTGAAATTCAAATGTGTGTGTGTGTGTGTGTGTGTGTGTGTGTGTGTGTGTGTCTGTGTGTGTGTGTGTGGTATAATCACGTTGACACACCGATTCTCGTCAGATCACCGAAGTTAAGCAACGTTGAGCCTGACTAGTACTAGATGGGTGATCATTTGGGAATTCCAGGCGCTGTATGTGCTCTCCACTTATTTTGGCATCGTTTCCTGTCTTCTTGAACCTCTATTTGCAATTGATCCTTAACAACGTCGACTCAGGAAAGGTGTGGTTGGAGATTGCGCAACTCTTGCAACAAAAATTTACCGCGCATGCACCCTTACAGTGAATATCTATAGTCTGTCAAGACTGAAGAAAGCTACAAAAGCTATATACGCGGTGCCTTCAATATTTTTCCACATTTTTTTTTTTTTTTTTTTTTTGCAGGCATTTAAAATTGTCATCGATACTTGAAAATCAGTGCGTTATTACTAAACATCTTCTGAAATGACTGACTATTTTTTATGATTTCAGGTTCAAATGAACAGCTACAGCAGAAATTGGAATACACCCTAGCAAAGCCTGATTATTACAGCTGGTGAATTTAAAAAACGCAACCTGGACATGAGGACACTTTAGAAGAACGATATGCAATAAAATTCTGTTTTCAACTAAAAAAAAAAATGCCACAGAAACGTATGGAATGCTTCAGACTGCTTTTGAACCATCTTGTATGAATCGAGCATCGGTCTTTGAGTGGTATAAGAAATTCAATGAAGGCAGGAAGTCTGTGAGGGATGATGGGAGGTGTGGGAGTAGTAAAGAAGTCAGAAAAACAGAGTTGATTGGCCAAATAAAGAATTTCATGGATGTGAACCGTCGTATGCCTATAGAGACAATAAGTACATAGTTTGATGTCAGTGTAGGAACTGTACACACAATTAATCGCGAGGAACTGATGATGCGGAAGATTTGCACAAAGTTTGTCCCAAGAGTACAGTCCACAACTCTATTCTTGTAACAGACTATTTAACCAAAATGGAAATCAATACAGTTCCTCACCTTTCCAATAATCCAGACCTTGCTCCCTGTGATTTTTGATTATTCCCTTAGCTCAAGCTTAGAGGCTGTCGTTATGGGACAATTGAGGAAATGAAAGAGGCTGTAACGAGGGTCATTGACACGCTCCACGGGACCCTCCAGAAGTTGTCGAAACGTTAAAACAAGTGCATTGCAGCCGGAGATGATTACTTCGAAGGAGATTACAATTCCACGTGTGTACTATCAATAAAATAAAGCTCTGTGTGTGTGTGTGTGTGTGTGTGTGTGTGTGTGTGTGTGTGTGTGTGTGTGTGTGTGTGTGTGTGTGTGTGTGTGGTCACGAATAGGCTCCTATATGGTTGACTATTTTAAAAAACTGATTACATATAATGATAGAAGATGTATCGAGACACAGGAATGGGTATGTTTGATCTGGCAGAACGGTGGTTCATTAAAATTGTGGGGTCTGCGTTCGCGCCTGGTCCACAAAGTATGGAAATAAAAAAATTTTAAATTAAAAAAAAAACGTTTACAAGTGTTTTTGATATAGATGTACATAATAATACTTTGATAAGTATGTTTTAACTTAAATAGGGATGGTATAATAAAATTGTGGGGTCTGCATTCGCGCCTGGCCTCCACAGAATGGAAATAGGCACAAACTTTAATAAAGACTTTTCATATCTATCTGCGTAAGTATACTTTGATTATTATGTTTCAGTTTGAAGAAATATGATATAATAAATTTATAGGGTGTTCGTTCGCACCTGACCTCCATAGAATCAAAATATGTCACAAAGTTTAACAAGGTTTTTTAATGTAGATCCACAGAATATTGTGATAAGTGTTTCAGTGTGAACAGGTATGGTATAATAAATTATGGGGTTTATCTATTTTATTTTTATTTTCATCATATTTTGCTTTCGCTTTGATACCCCCAAATTCGAAGCTCTCTTTACAACCCTTCTTTTTCATAATCTATCATACTTTCATAAATCAGAGTCCATTTTCTGTAGGCTGTTTTTGAACCCAGTCAACGACGGGTACTTTTGCTAGTGTATATATATATATATATATATATATATATATATATATATATATATATAGAGAGAGAGAGAGAGAGAGAGAGAGAGAGAGAGAGAGAGAGAGAGAGCGAGCAAATGTGGCTCGTTGAGTCAAGTATCGAGCTAGGTTTAAATCGTTTGAGTCAAATAAATATAATTTGCAAAGCAATTTCGTTTTGAAACAATAAAATTAGTCTCTCCCCTTTCGCTCTCTCAACAAGTAAAATATATTGGCCTTTTGGTCAAGATCAAAGTGTAGTATCTGTTCTTCAGATGCT
Source organism: Euprymna scolopes (assembly GCF_053919585.1). NCBI lineage: Eukaryota > Metazoa > Mollusca > Cephalopoda > Sepiida > Sepiolidae > Euprymna > Euprymna scolopes. The sequence goes on from NC_136502.1 coordinate 98,276,148, forward strand.
GCACTTCATTTTCTTGTTCTCTTTCGGTGGAGGAGAAATCCTTCACGACTGAGACAATTTTTATTTTTGTACCTTTTCTCCACGTTAAAAAACGACCCTTGTGTCTAACTCTGTCCCGTGGGGAGGTATAGTAAATAGGCTCAACAAGTAAAATTATCGTGAAAAATCAAGAGGAATGAAAAAGCGGGGAGGGACGCTGAACAGATCTCAACTGAAAGGATCCGAAGAATATTTGAAATTGGGGGAGGTTTATTGCCACTCAATCAAATAAGTCATGCACTATCAATCAAGCTTCAACTCCTGTCCCATCGCCGCGATGTTACATCACTATGACATCTACAACGATGTGCAGGATGCTGCTGCTGCTTGTTGGATTAGTCGAGGGTTTTTTACAGCGAGGAGGGACAAGTGCTACGAGTTTATTAAATCATATTTCATTAAAGCACTAAAACAAGCACAGGAATGCGACGTAGCAGCGATGGGACAGAGGTTGGAGCTTGGTTGACAGTACGGGATTTATTATCTTAGAGACTCTTTTTTAGGGCTGTTCGATAGAGAGAGGGTGGAAGGGAGGGAAGGAGAGAGAGAGAGAGACTAGTGGTTGATGTACGATGTATATATCCGTGATAATTATGATGTATTGGCTAAGATATGGTTTTTATTTTATTTTTTTTATTTTTTTTTTTTTTTCATTTTCAAAAGCTATCAAATTTGTCCTGAAACTCTGTACAAGTGTCTCTCTCCGCCCGTCGATTCTTGTTTCATTTCGTTTCCAGTAACGCTGTAATTATTTGCGGAATGTGTATCTGAGTGTGTATCTATATAATTTCCGTTAGCTTCGTATTGTTTGGCAAAAACAATTCTGAATGGAGCCAGTAACTAAATTGTAAATCTTCTTTGAATCGCATCAAATCACATTCTACCATTTGAAACCATTTTTGTCTTTTGCAGACGTTTTTGCTGTTTTTGGAGTGGCTTCCCGGCGATTACCGATACTTATTGGTCAACTAATGCCACTGAATACTTGTCCGGCAACATTTTGTTGTCGATGATCGAAAATTCCCTCTTCGAATTGCAGTCATTGATGTGTTTTGTTTTGTCGACGCTGTTAATATTTACTTATATTTATAACTTACTGCCTTTTGATTATAGTGAAATTATAATTCTCGCAAACCAGTATACTTTGTGATAAGCACAGTTTAAAAAATTGCTGCTGCCGTTATGATACGGTTCTTACCGGTTTGTAAGATTATATTTATAGATATAAGTAATAGGCGTGGTAATAGATGTGGTAGAAAATTAATTATTCATGAAAAAAAGATATTTGTCAAATCTAGCGATTTGGTTTCAAAATCTACCGATTTGAATTTACAAGGGAGGTAATTAAGTTTTCAGATTATCAGAAATTTTATGCCAATTTCGGAAAAATCATTTCGAAGAGTTTTGAAAACAGTTTTAAAAAGTTGTTTTATTCACAAATTCACAAATTATGTACATATGTTTATTTTTGTTTTTTGAATAAATTCTGTCTAATACAAATAGTTTCAACTAGGTTACTCCCCCTTTTGCTAAACCACGTGACCCAATATGTCCGCATCAAAATGTAATTTTATCGAACTGCTTTTAACTGTATAAGAACTGTTTTTAACGAATAATTATTTTCTACCTTATTGTTTTCCGTAATTTTTGGATATGTTACTAATTGAGACATGCCAATTACGGGGGTACCATTTGTTTTACTTGAAATTTAATATTTTATTCGTTATTATATTATAGAAGCACCATATATTTTATATTTTTAATTTAAAGAAATACAATCCAGTTATAAACTGTATTTAGTAATTAAAAATGCTAACATTTTCAAAGCTACATAAAAGGGGAGATAATCAGTAAATCTAACTGAGATAAATTTCTCCGAAAATGAACAACCATAGTTTAAATACATTTGATTCTTTTATAGTATGTAGACTATCGGCTTGAATGTTTCTTACATCACTAAGATTATATCTATAGATATAAACAGTAGAAAATTTATTAAAACAACGTATATTTTATATTTAGTTAATTTTATTCTGGACAAGCATTTCAGTCCGGCGTTGCCCGTGTGTTTGGAGGTGTATGTCAAGCAAAAAAAAAGCGGTCAATATCTTTAAACTTTGACCCCTGTTATGGCCTCTTAACATTTACTTTTTTGGACTCACATCAAGTTATTAAGTTAGATCCATGTCCAAGGAACTTATATCTAAAATTTCAAGTGTTTAGACCCAAAAGTGGCGGAGGAGTTTGGTAGAGTTCTCAAAGCTCAAATCGTTGAACTTTAACCCCTTACCAGACAAATTTCTAGCCGAAAATGGATTACAAAGATGTACCCAAATCTCAGTACTCTGTATATCAAATTTCGAGTCTGTAGACTAACAATTCACAGAGTTATTGCGTAGGGCAATGCACGCGCACGCTCATTTTTATATATACATAATAGATAATAGATTGACGCTATTTGTCTTCTTTATTTTAGAAAAGTTTTTTTTTACATGGGGGTCGCCGCTTATCAAGGCCCAGAGGCCACTCGAGGATAAGGGTTAATAGGTATATATTAGTCACTGTGATTTTAGCGTAGTAAACATTAGTGAAACTTTGTAACTTGGATTACTTAGGGGGACGGTTCAATAAGAACTTGTTCACGTTGGACTTGAAGAGAATCAGATTGTAGTCAGTTGAAAATCAGGGAAACGGAATAGAGTTCCACAGTCGAGCAGTTCTAAAAAAGAACCCCTGTTCATGGGATCTACGTTTAGGTGTAGGCACGGATAAAGAGTGTGGGTAATTGTTGATAGTGGTTCTGGCAAGACGAGTGTTTTTCGTGAAAGTCTGGCGAGGTGGGGGGCACAGATCGAAGTTCAGATGAGCACCTGCCATGAAAATAACGATAAAGCAGGGACAGACTCGCTACGACTCTTCTGTGGGAAAGGGGTTGCAGAGAAGAGAAAAGGGCATCCCCTACTAAGCTACGAAGTCTATTTTGAACTCTTTCAAGACAGGATAAGCTGCTTCTAGCAGCTCATGCCCAGATGTGGCAACAGTACTCCATCGTTGGCCGAACCTGGCTTTTATATAGGTAGAGAATTGCATCAGCAGTGAGATATCTACCGGAGCGGTAGAAAGATCCCATCATCTTTCCAGCGACTTTGGCAATTGATTTGATATACGTGTTCCATTTCAGATCGAGAGTAAAGGTCAAGCCCAGAAGCTTGTCAAAACATGAAGCCTCCCCAAGACGAGAGCCATTCATTTCGATTGATGGCAGCTGGGCAGCAGAGCGTTGATGGTGTAAAGATAGAAGCTTGGTTTTAGATGCATTAAAAGTAACCAGCCACTTCTTTCCCCATTGTACCAGGTGCTCAAGATCAGAGGAGAGAGAGTCAGAGAGAACTTGGTCGTTTACGGTCTTCGAAGTGCTTCCATAGATGGTAGTGTCATCAGCATAAATGTCTACGAATGATTTAAGGATGTGGTCTGGAAGATCATTAATGTAGATCAGGAAGAGAGTTGGACCCAGGATGGACCCCTGAGGGACTCCAGCATTAATACTGAGAGCTTCTGATTCCTGCCCATCAACAACTACTCTTAAGAACTTATCAGAGAGAAATGATTTAATAGTTGAGAAGATATTTCCAGCTATACCATGACTGGAGATCTTGTGAAGTAGGCCTTTATGCCATACCTTATCAAAGGCCTTTGATATGTCCAGAGCAATTGCCCCAGAGAGGAAGCCTCCATCGAGGGATTCGCCAATCCTATGAGATATAACTGTAAGCACGTCTGCTGTAGATCTAGCAGAATGGAAACTATATTGCATGTCACTAAGAAGGTTATTTTTGCTGAGATGGTTGACTACTTCCTTGTTTAGCACAGATTCCAGCAGCTTACTCATGATGCATAGGAGACTTATTGATCTGTACTGAGAGGGAGATGAGCGATCACCTGAGTTCTTAAATACAGGGCATACTGATGAGATTTTCCAAGGTGTTGGAAAGCATTTCTCCTTAAGACAATGCTTAAATAACTTGGTAAGTATGGGCGCTAGTTCCGGTTGAAGCCTTTTGAGCACTATGACTGAAATGCCGTCAGGACCAGTTGCTTTACTGGAATCCAGGTTTTTGATTAGCTTGACAACATCGCGTACAGATATTTGTATGTCACTTAGCATGTTTTCTGATATACAAGGGAATACTGGGGGTTGGCAGCCTTGGTCGTAAAGGGTTAGAATTAGCTGCAAAGTTCTTGAAAAGAGATTGGCTTTGTCTGTTGCTGACGATATTAACTCAGGTCCATTGATGATAGTTGGGATAGAACACACACTTCTGTTCAGGATCCTGTTTGCTATTTGCCAGAACTGATGGGAACCAAGTCGCTGCTCAGCTACCTTGGACTTAACTCTCTTTCCTTCTTTATTACTTTTTTACAGTGGTTGCTGGCAGTCCTGAAGGCGGCTTATGTCTCAGTACATCTATTACGTTGGAAGCAATGGAAAAAGTGATTTCTGTGTGCAATGGCAGCAGCACATTCTGGGGAGAACCACGGCTGGCTGCTAGGTTTTTGCTGGAACTTTTTCGAGGGTATGAAACTGTCTATACCTACAGTTAACCATTCCATCAGATCTGATACTATAGAGGACACATCCTTTTTAAACATGGCACGTAGAGGTAGATCTGATATAAATGTACGGAAGCTATCCCAGTCAGCCATAGAATATCGATACACTGTACGATGGAGAGGTATGTCTGAGGACCTATTACATTTTGTTTTTATCTTAACTGATACAACAGAGTGGTCGGAAGATCCCAGTGGGGACTGAACGGAAGATGAGCACAGTTCGGGGCAATTTGTGAGAAAGAGGTCTAGGAGACTTGCATACTGACCGTCAGTGTCAGGAACGCGGGTGGATCCTTGGACAATCTGAGTAAGGTCATACGCAATGGAGAAATCGTGGCAGAACCTCCGCTCGACATCGGTCTTGTTAGAGTGGGTTAAGCATTCCGCATTGTGAACATTGAAGTCCTCACAGACGTGGATGTTAGTACTCAGACAGGACATTGTCAATTTTCTCAGTTATGCTATTGAAGATAGTAATTCCACTGTTGTGAGGACGATAGAGTGCAAATATAAACGCAGTAGTGTGAGCAAGTGCAACCCGGAAGCACATGTAAGGTAAATTAGGATCTTCTCTAGAGATGCTCCTACCATATGGAAAGTCGTCTTTAATGTAGGCACATACTCCATGCCTATGGCGATTTTGGGTGTCAGATTTAAAGGTTAAGTTAGAGTATCCTTTAATTACGAACTCATCTAGGGAAGAAGTTGGTCTAATGCCAGTTTCGCTTAGAAATAATAGGTCTGGATTGGTCTCCTGTAATAGAGTTTGAACCTCTGGAAGGTTGGAACGTAGACCACTGGTGTTGGAGAAGGAGACATGGTAGTGGGTGTCTGTGTAGAAAGTTGGAGATTTGGGTTTTACGAGTATTTTTACTGAAAACCTTTCATGATTTAGATTTTGGATTTGTGGAGTAGGTCAACAGACTTGCTTAGAGCAAGGCAGAGAGGGAAGGTAAGAGAAATAGGAATTAAAATTTTGTTGTTGTTTTGTAGCACATGATAAGGTAAAGCCGTAACAATTACCCACTAATATGGCATCGAGAGGCCCCACCAGAAGCAGCTGCATGGTCCAGAATCCATTCACCAAATGGCAATACAGCAGCCCCGGTACTTTGCACCTGCTGATAGGACAGCCTCCTTAGGGGTTAAACCAAGGTTCGAGTCCCTGGCTATCAGATGGATAACGTCAGCCCAGTCACGTAAAAAGGGAAATCAATGAATGATGTTTCGAAACATGCGTAAAACAAAATATTTTTTTAAGAATTCACATGTGTATAATGTGATTTCAATGCCATTCTAAATCTATACATACATATATTTTAAGCTTTATTTTATCACATAAGAAATATTGAGTTTTTACTGATGGATAAGTGCTCAGCAAGGCCCGGAACAACTCAAGGATAACGGTTAAAAAGCTCGTACGTTTTATAATTATCGCCACACAAGAAGATCGAAAAAAATGGATGCAATCGACAGAAGATTATTTAAAAACAACGGATTATCCAAGAGGACTGCTAAATAAGTGTTTGATTACATTAGACTTGATGACGGCCATGTTGCAGTCAGTAAGATATAAGTTCGTGGTATTTAAACTTATCTCGTAGATATCTTTTAGGCAAAAGGCGTACATACTCCCAACTAGTCTGACAAGCAGCAAAGTCCCACCCCTTAACTATTGAGATCCGTAGACGCCCAGAAGCTTTCTACTCGAATAGTTTCTTCCCTTGGAGTGCTAGACTTTGGAATTCCTTCTCTGTTTCCTGCTTTCTTGATTTACTGTTATGCAAGAAGTTTAAATCTTAAGGGAACAAACATGTCCCTACTCAACTCCCAACAATCCCCCCGTTAAACATGATAGACCAATAGATAGGAGATATGTCTTGTTTGCGGTGGAAAATAGTTAAAAATAATGATTTTTTTTTCTACCTTTATTTTTCTGTTCAATTTACCTCAAAGTTTCGCGATTCTTGATTTCCTCAATTTTTACGGACAACGTTTTGAAGTCGTATTTTCGAATCCTGGTTTTTCTTTCAGCGCGACTTATTGAGGTTTGGATTGCGTGAAACTAGAAAACTGTTCCGTAATCGATGATGTGCGATTCCACTAATGTACTTCACTAGTCTCTGTAAACAAACCAAAGTCGTCCAATTTTTTAAATACCACATATTCAGAGAATTAACCATTTTATCACGAGATTATCTGTAATTATACAATAAATACAATTTATTTATATAATTATCCGACATTTTTAATTATCTATCCATTTATTTATTGCGAACTATTATCCTCATTTTCTAATTGTTATTTCACGAGTGGATAGAGACGTTGAATCTCTAAGGTTCCAGGTGAGCATTGTCTTAAGATAGCGGTTTCAATCCTACGCAAAGCCGGCCAGAGGCTTAGTTGGCCAAAACGTGGTGACGACAACAACTATGGAAGGCAGTAATTGCTGAGGAGATTCGGCATTTCTATCCCGTCACGGTTAACCATCTGGCGAAGGCCAGCGGAATAGTTGCCTAAAACTAAATATATATACATATATATATACATACATATATATATACATATATATACATACATATACATATATATACACATATATATACATATATACATATATATATACATATATATATATATATATATATATATATATATATATATATATATATATATATATATATGATTGTTGAGCTGGATTAAATCCGACTATATGAAATAAAATGGAGGTGGAAGGACCATCCCTCTTGAAGAAGCCCGCATAAATCGGGCGAAACGTTGAGTATCGAGGTCCTTCCACCTCCATTTTATTTCATACATATATATACATACAAACATACATATATATATATACATATATATACATACAAACATACATACATACATATATATATATATATATATATATATATATATATATATATATATATATATATATATATATATACTTAACGATAAGTTGACGTTGTCCAGGATTAAATGATCAACGAATTTTTCACGCTCCTATATTTTTGGTGATAACACTTTGCTATACTTATCAGAGGCATTACGATACCAAGGCTATCTTTGAACACTCCCAGACACGTAATATATATTTCTGTGAATTTTCACAAAAACAGGCCCAGTCGTTTCGGAGACCATTGGGAACGAACACACACACATACACACGCAAGGTGCCTTATATATAACTGGAAGATGAGGATAATAGTCCGCAATAAATGGATGAATACATACAAATTACTCATCTCAATAAGAATTACAATTAATTAAAATAATATAGAAACTTTCAACTTTAACAAAATAATAATTCTAAGCAAATAGGATTTAGATGGATTAACGTTTAAGCTAGATTAATCCAAATCCCTGCGTTTGCTTTGTTTTGTAAATAATTGTTACCGTTAAAACAGACTATATTTTTTCTTGTTATAATTTAAGTAAGAATAACAAAATCTAAAACTAAGGAAATTCTCAAAGATCTGTAGAAATCGTGTCTCTGGTTTCCATTAGGCTAATTCTTTTTCTAGTATCAGCTTCACTAGAATCTCCGACTCTTCTGTCTGTATAGAGTGTAGGGTTCGAATCGATCCTAAGGATGGTTTGTCCTCATAGGCATTACCTCTATCTTGAGTAGAGGATTGGTTTGTCGCCGATTGTCTCTATCAAGATCCA
>NC_136502.1:98289469-98296969 GCF_053919585.1 Euprymna scolopes
TTTGTTGTTTTTTTTACTGTCTCTGGCTGCCATAATTAACCTTTCTGTTTTTTGCGTTATGTATTTTTCTAGTTCTTTTTGGGTGTCATTCACACATTCTTCTCTTCAGACCAGTCCCCTCCCGCCGTATTTCCTTTTCACGTAGAGTCGATCAACATCGTCCTTCGGATGTAGTGCGTTGTGCATGGTCATAAGTTTCCTGGTCTTCTGATCGAGTTGTCTCAGTTCTTCTTTAGTCCATCCAGGGTATCTTACTAATGATACTGCCCATATATTTATACTTTTTATTAGGTTTCTGCTATATAATTTACTTTCCAGAAGTTTCCTTGTTCTCCTAAGGTATTCCTTTCAAATTCTCTCTTTCATTTCTGTTGCTTTGATATTGTCTGCTTCCAAAACTCCCAGGTATTTACATGCGTCTTGTTCTCCTAATGCCCTCATCTCCGTTCGGTTGGGTAGTTTCATGCCTTTTGTCGTCTCCAGTTTTCCCTTTCTTATAACTAGTAGTGCACATTTTTCCATACCAAATTCCATTTCGATATCCTGGCTGAAGATCCTGGTATTATTATTATTATTATTATTATTATTATTATTATTATTATTATTATTATTATTATTATTATTATTGGCTCACAAGTAGCTTTCACACAGGTCATCAAAGATCTCTCCTTGACAACAGCATGCGGTGTTCCCTGGAAGCTGAGTGACAACAAGTCTCCCAAGGTCCCCAGGTGCGATACAAAACAAAAAATGAAGATGAGGGTATACAATTCGACTTACAAGTCTACAGTTTTAGTTTTCATGATTCCATGTGGTGCTTCTTTGTGTTTTACCTTTGTAACAGTTTCTATATGTCTTACTTGAGACTGTCGCTAATGTGTATTAGTCTCCGCATCCAAGGATTTTCCTTAATATTTCATTATGTTTATTCGTTGTATCTACTCGACCATCTCTCTGATTGCAATCGCTCCTATTCTTTTTTCAAAGTTTTTAGGGTTTTTTCCTATCGTTCCTACTATTGACTTTTGTTCATCTTCCATATCCCTTTGAGACCTCTGGCCAGTTCAGTATATTCGCTCTGCTTCCCTGACTCTTTGATCTTTATTCTGTGGTCTGCTGGAACTGAAAAAAAAATCTACAATCTGGCAGGACGTTTTCTTATTGTTGACTATTATTCCATCCGGTCTTCTTACTTGGATGGGTTTATCCGTTTGTGTTGTATATCCACGTCTCTTAGGAGTTTGTGAGTTTCGCTTCGTGCTTGTACCATTTGTCTGGGTGTTCAAGATGTAGTTGTCTGCATAATTCCCAGTGTGTTATTTACCACCTTCTACATTGATGGTGTCTATTTGTATATTCTTTTTGGGTTAGTTTGCTACATTTGCTTATCATCATCATCATTAGTAGTAGTAGTAGTAGTAGTAGTAGTAGTAGTAGTAGTAGTAGTAAATTATATATGCATATGTATATATATATATATATATATATATATATATATATATATATGTCTTTACTACATAAGCAGTAGTTTGTTGCTACACAGTCATGGGCATGTTTCGGTCGACTAGTATTTACTAGCTAGAGACGTCATCAAGCAACAACCCTTATTTTCGAAAATAAGGCTTGTTGCCTGATGAGGTCTCTAGTAAGTAAATACTAGTAGACCGAAACATGCTCATGACTGTGTAGCAACAAACTACTGCTTATGTAAAGACAAATGTAACCTGCTCTACTTCTGTATTGAGCACTCTTGTATGAACCTCGTTATATTTCCCTGGTTTCCCTACCTTTGGAAAATAGCAACCTCGAATTATATATATATATATATATATATATATATATATATATATATATATATATATATATATATAAAGACATACATATATTGCAGCGTTAAGAATTTTTTTTAATTAAATTTATAACATTATATAATCAATTCTTAATGCTGCAATATTTTAAGTTATAAATTTATTATATTTTTACTAGAATTTCTTGTCTTTTCTTTTCCAGTTTTAACAACTAGTCCTTTACTTTTTTATGTTTAAGCTTAACCATATTACTTTTCATGCTCGCATTTTTCGATTGTAATACATATATATATATATATATATATATATATATATATATATATATATATATATATACTTAAGTGTGTGTGTGTGTGTGTGTGTGTGTGTTTCAACTATATATATATATATATATATATATATATATATATATATATATATATATATATATATATATATATATATAACGTTTGGCGGACCTCCTCAATTATTTGCGACGTTTATTGCTTTCTTCAGTGAAGGGGTGGGATGCTCTACACATCCATATTCGAATAAAGGATGTCTGGGCCATTTCCTTTGCAGTCACGTATTTTTAGAAAGTTTATTTTCTGAGTTTCAAAACGACCGCTCACGTGCGACAGTGGACGTCTTCCCTCTTCTCTCTCTCTCTCTCCTACCCCATCCCCTCCCCCCGATAATAGTGATCGTGGAATTCGTATCGATTGGCTCACCGGGAAAATCGTACAATTGAAATTGTCCGACAGATCTTCCGTTTTCTTTCGAGTTGACGACGACGTCACCCTCTTCCTTTCGCTCGCCGGTTCTACCCGATTATTCCTAGCTGTCTACTATTAGCTGAGGAAAAATCCTTCATGACTGAGACAATTTTTAATTTTTGTTCCTTTCTCCACATTAAAAAACCAACCTTGGTGTCTAACTCTGCCCTCGTGGGGAGGCACAGTAAATAAAAATGCTATTAGTCTAATAGGAATAAACTCTTAAGCCGCTACAAATGCTCCCCCATCAGCCCGGATTTTTATCGTTGGCCCCCAAAATCAGCGAATTTAGGCTATAGCTTAAATTACCTGGTCCCTATTGAATTGCGGTGTTAAGACTGGTTCTGTGCAGTTCTAGGAGGTCCTTCTTTCTTTAAGAAGCGGTTAGTTTGTTGCTAATCGCCTTAACCACCCTTACCGGGGAATGTCGACGGGACTGCCCAGGCACTTTTTGCAAGTAAGAGTGCCCCTGCTCGGGGGCGCTGACTTCTCAAATCCCCAATCCAACTTTCCGACATTCGTGTCACAGTTCTTGCCATAAAAGAGAACTGAATATCCCTCTTAAATTCTTCCAAATCGTGAATTTGTAGAGATGGTCATAACACATCACTCAACAAAATCTGGATCTGGCATATAGATGGCGCCACTAACAAAAAACATCGATATGTTTTATAAAGTACTAACCTTCAAATGGAACGTGTCAAAATTTGAGCCCAATTGGATTATTAATAAACGAAGTCTGGTTACTTTTTTTTTTTTTTTTTTTTTTTTTTTACAAAGGAGTCACGACTTTCCAATGCCCGGGCGCCACTCGAGGATAAGAGTTAATGAGTGTACGGTAGTCACTGGGACAATATCGTAGTAATTGTTAGTAGTGAAAATTTGGTAAATTGAATTCTTATCAAGAACTTGTTTACGTTTGGCGACCATATTGTAGTCAACTGGAAAGTAGGGAAACGGAAGAGAATTCCTCAGTCGTGCAATCCTAAGAAAGAAACTTTGTTCATGGAATCTACGTTTAGTTTAAGGTACAGATAAAGAGTGGGGGGGGGATACTGATAGCGGTTTCAGTTAGACGAGTGATTTCGTAAAAGTTTGGTAAGGGAGACCATAGATTGGAGCTGAGGCTGGCACTTGCGATGAAAATAACGATACGTTTCTTCTGCGGGAAAGAGATTGCAAGGAAGATGAAAGGGCAAAGAAATATATTTTGAATTCTGTCAAGGCAGAAGTCATGAGCCTGTTATATATTTACAAAACAGTGGAAAATCTGAATTTCATTTTGCAGTAGAGACAATTAAAAAAAAAAAAAGTGGTCAAAAACAAATATACGAGAGGCATTCCTATTTTTATTCCGCCCAAATAGATCCGAGATGATTGCAAATTGCATTGTTATGGTGATTAAACTTATGCATTCACAGCCTGAAAGTTTTATCACTCTGTTGGACATATTGGCAATGTAAGATTCTAAGAAAGCAATTCCTGGTATATACGTACGTCAGAAGCAGAAATGCGTCGTTGAATTTCTAACAGAAGCGTATTGAGAATGGTGGTTTCTGTGTAGAAAAATAAATCCTGGGGCACTATAATCAAATGCACTTGTGATGTTAGGCCATGTAAGGTGTTAACTTTGGTCAAAATCGCCTGTTCTTTCTTTCATTGCATTATTTTGATTATCGATTACCAATACTTATCGAAGACATTCCGATACAAAACCTATCTAAGAACACTTCCAGGCACATAAAGTATCCTCGTGTAAAAATTCATAAAAATCGGCCAAGCTGTTTTCGAGTCCATAGGGAGCGAACTCACACATATGCTTTCATGTATATATATATATATATATATATATATATATATATATATATATATATATATATATATATATATAGGTTTGATCGACCGGCGTATTATACGTGCGTGTCTATGACGTGTTGAGTCCCCATTAAAAGGCTACTTACATCTATTAACTGTTGTTTATGAACTCGGAATGGAATTTAATTGTTCACCTTGAATCTCCAAGAAAATTGACTTAATATGAAAGAGTAGGAGGGTACAAGAGCCCGAGGGGGATATGTGGGGAGGCACACGCCAAAGAAACCACCCACAGAGTCTTAAGATTAATAGCCCTCCTTTATAGTAACTCACTTATACACATTTTATACGCGGGTGCCAGCGAGGGGTATGTTATTGTAGTATTCATGTATAATAACTACATCCCTCCCGTCTGTCTCTCTTTCCCTCTCTCTTTCACTCACTCTCTTTCTCTCTCTCACACCCACACACATACACACACACACACACACACACACACACACACACACACGCACACGCACACACACACTGGATATTCATTCATAGCTTTTCTTATACATAAAGCAAATTTTATTGGCTGGAATAATTTTAATAACGAACGAAAAATACAATAATCTGTTCGGGCAGATTCCTGTACCAATATCGGTGCGTGTTCTCTTTTAATTGTTATCACTTATCAAGGTCTGAAGGCCACTCGAGCATAAGATTCAGTGTGTGTGCCAAGTGGTCAATGAGACAACACCGTAATGATTAGTAGGGGTGAAAATTCTGAAGAATTTTATTATTTAGAAAATGGTCAACAAGACCTTATTTACATTAGATTTGAAAACGATCATGTAATAGTCAGCTGGGAAGCAGCCCGCAGTATTGTGTTCCACAGATGATCAGTTCTAGGAAAGAAACTTTGCTCGTGGAATTTTCGTTTAGTTTGAGGCACAGATAGAGAGTTATGGAAATTGTTGGGCGTCTTTATAACTAGACGAGTGTTTGTTGTGAATGTATTATGAAGGGGGCCATAGATTGAAGCTCAGTCGAGCATCTGTCTTGAAAATAACGGTAGAGCAAAGATAGACTCGCGACGTCTCTTCTTTGAGAAATTAAGTGGAAGAAAAGGACATCACCTACCACTTTGGAGCTCGTGGCGCAGTGGATAAAGGCGTTGATTCTCCACGGTTGAAGCTGAGCATTGATCAGAGGATTAGTTAGCCGAAACTTGATGAGACAACAACAACTATGGAAGGCAGTAACTACTGAGGATATAGTTAAGAGACTTAGCATTCCTACTATGTCCCGATTAACCACCTGAAGAAGGCCAGAGGATTAGTTGGCCGAAATGTTGTGAAACAGCAAGAACAATGAAGATGAGGATAACAGTTTGCAAATAAATAAATAAAATCGCCTACCAGGTTTCAAAGCCAGTTTTGCACCGTGTCAAGGCAAGAGAGGTTGTTCTGAGCAGCTTCTCCCCATATCTGACAGAAGCATAACAGTTGATTGTTAGATAATTTTATTCAGAAGAGTATATATATATATATATATATATATATATATATATACATATATATATATATATATATATATATATATATATATATATATTGGGTGTATATATATATATATATATATATATATTGGGTAAATATATATATATATATATATATTTATTGGGTATATATATATATATATATATATATATATATATATATATATATATATGTATGTATATATTGGGTATATATATATATATATATATATATATATATATATATTGGTATATATATGTATATATTGAGTATATATATATATATATATATATATATATATATATATATATATATATATATATATATATATGTATATATTGGGTATATATATATGTATATATTAAGTATATATATATATATATATATATATATATATATATATATATATATATTGGGTTTATACACTTGTGCCCGATATTATTCATACCCCTCGGATCTTTGAGATTTCTATAAGAATATTGCTCAAACCAGAAGGTAGACAATATTAAAGGGATTTCAAACAATAAATCAAGCATAAGCATTTAATTTAAACTCAACAAATAAATAAATTATGCAAGTTTGAAACAGTATACAAAGAAAAACAATAATGGCACTAGTTCAAAATTATTCATACCTCTCTTACTAATAGTCAATAGCATGCCCTTTATTCTTAATAACTGCCTGTAACCGTTTTGGATATTTATCAACAAGGTTTTTACAAGCATCAACACTGATTTTTTACCATTCGTCAATGCAGTAGTTCTCCAAATCCGTCAAATTTCTAGGTTTCCGCTTTTTAACCTTAGTTTTCAATATGTGCCAGAGGTTTTCGATAGGGTTCAGGTCGGGACTCTGGCTAGGCCATTCCAAAATATTAATTTGATTATCCTCAAACCATTTCTTGACTATTTTGGCAGTATGTTTTGGATCATTATCCTGTTGAAGGACCCAGTTTGGTCCTAAATGGAGCTTCTCCGCATCCTGTCTAATGTTTTTCTGGAGTATCTCCAAATATTGCTCCTTCTTCATGGTTCCATCTATCTTGACCAAACTACCTGGACCACTAGCCGAAAAGGAGCCCCAAAACATTAGGCTACCACCACCATGTTTCACCGTGGGTATGGTGTTCTTTGGGTTGTAAGCTTCTCCTTTCTTCCTCCAAACGTAAGAAGCATCCATATGGCCAAACAATTCAATTTTTGTTTCGTCAGTCCACAAAATACTTGAGAAAACGGACTCTGAAGAATTCACATGGGTCCTAGCAAACTTTAGACGTGCTGCAAGGTGTTTTCCGGTGTGCAATGGAGTCCTTCTTGGTCTTTTTCCTTTCAGACCATTTTCATGCAGAGTCCTTTGCAATGTTTGCCTTGATATTTTTATGCCAGAAGACTCCAGATTTTCTAAAATGTCCTTAGTAGTGGTGGTTGGATTTGCATTAACACTGCTTACAATATCCCTGGTTGCTCTAGCAGACAGTTTCCTTTTCCTTCCTCTACCAATCAAGTTGTTTGTTGTGTGGTGGCTCTGGAATTTTTTGATGATGCTCTGTACTGTTGCTGTAGGGACCTCAAATTTCTTGGAAATTGACTTGTAACCTAA
>NC_136502.1:98301969-98314469 GCF_053919585.1 Euprymna scolopes
CAGGTAATTATCCGATCAATACGAAATTGTCAGCGATTATTAAGAGAAGAATGAACTTTATAACAGTGTACTTATTTTTCATAAACGATATCTATATATATATATTTTTTCTACTTACAAACCCCTCCCTTGTTTTGAGGTGGTACAAATATGCTTAAAATAATCATCTGAAACCGAACACAACATATTGTGCTGTTGTAAGGGACAGAAATATAGATTTAAAAAAATTTTTTTTTAATTGTTTGCATACTTTATTTTGACGTCTGAATATCAGAACTTCGATTGTGTTTAATTATCCCGCTTTTGAGTTTTGAAGTGTGAAATTCGGTGAATATGTTAAGTAAAATAATTAATTTAAGGTAAGCAAAACAAAAAAAAAATTATTTTAATATTTATACGAAAAAAGCCATTTTAAAATCTTTGATAAATAAATTAACAATTTCTTTTTAGCGAGCCGAATAATGCATGATCATTATTAAACAGGGCATGCTTTGAAGAATCGATACAAAAAAAGATTCGATAAATATTGTGCCCTTTGTGTTAAAAATAGCATCATTTTTTTCGATCCCGTTTGAAAACGTTTGCCGCCTTTCGACTACGGTGGACCAAACGCGCTGAAATAATTTTTTTTTATTCTGCTTTAAATTGCCCCTCCCCCATTTTGGGGAGCCTGGCTCCCACACACATACACATTAAAAACCAAACTCATACAAATGGTCACCCATCTGGTACTGGCCAACCTCAGCGTTAATAATACATTGAAATTTTCGTTACTGAAAAATAAGTTTTTTGGGCCTGTTTGGTCTTCCATAGTTTGCTTTTTATCGAATACAAACGTAAACAGTGTCGATGTAGACTCTAGATCTACGCGAAGTAACTGGTTGCCTATATGAATAAGTGGAATTATTTGAAATCCAGGTACTTATATTATAATATTTTTGCATATTCTCATAGAAAATCATCCTAAATCTTAGTTAGACAACAAATAAATAAATTAATTATTTCAAAAACCTTTTTTTTTAAATATTTATGTACGTTTTTTGTGCAAGACAAAAAATGTCAATTGTTAACTTTTTGGGAAAATTTAACATTTAAAATTTAATTAAAAATAGGAGAAAAAGTTTTACATTATTCTGTTTTCTATATGATAAAATTCAGGGTTTTATCTTTCTGGAAAAAAAAAGTTACTCAGAAATAATGGATTTTAATAAATGTAATTTCGTTTTAAAAAACAACAACAACTTGATTTTTCGGCCATTTTTGGCGGTGCCTAAATTTAACAATAGCGAAATTCTAACATTTCAATTCTAAATTTATTTCTGAACCTTGCTTACAAGGTTCGAGTCTCGGCTTATCCTAATCCCATTTTCCACTTATCTAATGTTCTTCTTATTTACAGGAAAAGGGGACAGCCCTTTTTCCTGTAACAAGTGCGCCTCAGGTAACAAGCGATTAACTTGCTCTTCCGGAAAGCCTGCATGCAAGGTATTGGAGGGTGGACTTCAGAACATTTGTATCAGTCCGTCCGACAACAAAAGGCCACAGAAATGACCCCCAGTTTCTGTCAGACTGATAGTAGAATTTTTCGACGTCAGGGTTGCGCTAATTCCCCACGAGAGTATTAGACTCAGGACTTTTATAAATGATTAGAAGAGTCCACTACGAGTAAATGGGTAAGTCCGCATAACAGGAAATATGTCACTATCTTCTACAAGGATTTTGGAGATAGGTCGCTATAATCTAATATATAAACGCTATGTCTGTTTGTTTGTCTGTCAGTTAAATAAATAAATAACAGTTTTTAATGGGTCAAAATTGAAAAAATCGTTAAACATTTTGTACATTAATCTTAGTTTATTTTCTAATTTTAGATCGGTTTATATGCGTGTCACGTTAATACAATGGTGACGTCACCACCTTTGAATGCTACAGTTTCTGTTCCCATTCTGGCTGATGGCACTTAAATACTTTTTTTTATACGTTTGAAATCACAACTCTTTAATAATATATACAAAATCTGACAAATTAAAATATCATATTTAAGCGTATTTCACGCCCAGGCAAAGCCCCCTCCCCCCGCCAGTCAGATCTATTCTGAAACTTAATTTAATAAGAGTCCATAGATCTTATCCAACCAATAAGATCAAATTTATGTTTTCGATTAACGAGTTTGACGCTCCTAGAATTTGTGAGGAAGTGTCATTTACAGTTTCGCAAATAAACCTATCACACTGTAGGCTTGCCGTCGTCCGGCATTTGGCAGATATCTCAGTGATAATATGACGGCGTTCTAGCGAAGGCGATGCTTATAAGAGGCCTTACCGCCGTATAGTTTACGTTTGAAGAAAAAATATAGAAGGAATCTTAATTAGTACAATATAATATTCACTGAGAACTGCTTTAGCTTGTTCGAGATATTCTCTAATTCATTAGCAACGACACTTATGACTAGAAACCATTTTTAAATAATAAAAAACATGCTTAATTACAGGGTGAGTGTTAACTTGTTAGAAATATACCGTAATTAGTGAATTGGCAACGGCACTTATTACTAAGAACTACTTTTAAATAATAAAAATAATGTTCAATTACAAGGTCAGAAGCCAACCACCCTACTCCAAATTGCATTCCAGGGAATCTATAATATAAATCTCAAACGTTTGTTAGTGTGTGTGTGTGTGTGTGTGTGTGTGTGTGTGTGTGTGTGTGTGTGTGTGTGTGTGTTTGTATGTCTCGCTAAAACTTTCGATACACGCAACCAACACTAACAAAATTGGTATCATTTGAAAGCTCAGTTTCACAGCCGACAAAAAGTTGGCCAATAACATTAAGTCTTTCACCGTCAACTGAGCCGTTTTTTACAAGGAGGGGTCACTTTTTTCGTCGACATTTTTTGCAAAGTCCATCATACACGCTGCAATGACTAAGCTTAATTTGAATGGCGACGACGTTGTATGTCACGATGGGCGCAGGGCTAGCTTTTTTTTTTTACTTCCTTTTCCTCTTCACATTACAAGTTCGATCCTGTCTACCCGCTTACTATTTTTTTTTTTTTTTTTTTTTTGCGCTCGCATGGGTACTTGATGCTATTTTCATTTTTTTAGGAGGTTTTACAACATTTTTCTTTTTTGGGTTCCGTTGATCAATACTCTTACTATTAAAACCTCTCCACACCCGGGCAACGCCTGATACCGCCGCTAGTCGTTAATAAAAGTTATAATCTGAGGGGATCAGAAATGGCAATAGTCAGTTGCAGCGTTGCAACTTTCGAAAAGAGGGAAACAACTCTCTGGAATAAAAAAAAAATTTTTTTTGTTTAAAGTTGCCGAAAATAAAATCAGGGCTCTGTCATTTCTTGCAGCTTCCCGTCAAACAAGACCAAAGATGAACAAAATATGTCCCCGATTGGCCAGATGTTGAAAACCCAAATAAGTGTAATTCGTCCTTTGTGTTGTAAAAGTATTTATGTATATTTTTGTCCCGTCATGAACTGTAATTAAATGTACACACACACACACACACACACACACACACACACACACAACAAACTCTGCATTAGACAGTCATAGACGAATACACGTATATACACACGTCATAGAGATGAATGTAACACATATATACAAACGTATATACACTCTGTATACGCACATTCATTAGAAGAACATTTAATACCACTGGACGATACACGAATTTAGACACGTATATATGTGCTAGACACACACACACACACACACACACACATACACAGATATATATGTATATATATATATATATATATATATATATATATGTATGTATATATATAAACCTCAACAATACGACATATTCGATTATAATCTATGCCTGACTGAGTCTCACACCGTCAATATCTGCAACAGAGAGATAAAACTTTCAGGTCATGGATGCATAAGTTCAGTCATCATAACAATGCAATTTTCAATCCTTTCTGATCCATTCAGATGGAATAAAAAAATAGAAGGCATTACTTTTGGAACGCCCTATCACACTTGTAAAACAAATGCACAGCTACAGCATTGCAGCGATGTGACAGTGGCTGGAGCTTGGCAGAGAGTGCAAAACATTGTTATTATTATTATTATTATTATTATTATTATTATTATTATTATTATTAATAATAATAATAATAATAATAATATTAATATTATTATTAAAAATATTATTATTAAAAATATTATTATTATTATTATTATTATTATTATTATTATTATTATTATTATTATTATTATTAGATTAGAAATTATTTTGTGCACCCTGTCCATAAAAGGAGAGACTAACGATTAGTACACCGGCTCAGATGTGCTAACAGTACTCCATGTTTTGTTTTGTTTTTTAACCTGGTATCAGTATTTTATCTGCTTTGCGGCAGACGTGGCAGTATCTTCAATGTACTTATTCCACTTGATGTTACTTAAAAATGTCAGGACAAAAAATTAAATGTGCTTTAACGTTGGATTCAGAAATGGTAATATCGGCCATGGCAATTGGTGAGTCAAAAGGTTTCTTATAGATGTTATAGTGTGATATAGGAAGAAAAAAAATAAGAGGAAATAAGTTTATCAGCAAAACAAAGGTATAGAAAGTTGTTCACCAAGGAACAGAAAGGCAACTGAAATAGTATTGTAAATCAAGGTGTGGCAGTAAAGGTAGAAAAAGGATCGGACAATAGAGATCAATATATTTAGATTTAGTTTACGGGTTGTTTTAGCAGTAGCGATGTCTGCGAGAGGTTACGACATTTAGGGCAATTTTCGGACAGTCTTGAGTTTGCGATAGTGTAGACAGCTTTTGTTTTCTTTTTCTTTTTCTTTTTTTTAGTTAGTCGAAGTCTAATTGCGGCTTGGATCAAATCCGGAAAGATTTATACGGTCGAGATAATGAATTGATCAGACGACTGGCAAATATGATTCGAGAGAAAAACTAAGATATGGATGCGAGAGTTGAGAGAGTCGTTTTCCGCGATTGTGTCACGCACATACAAACTGATATTTACAGAATGTGTTAGAGTTTGTTTGTTTTTTTCTTCTTTTTTGTATTTTTTTATCTTTGTAAGTCACTACGCACCTCTCGGCAGTTTTCAATGTGAGAGACGACAATACAGCTAGAAGAGAAAGCGAAAAAGAAATCCACGGCACAAAGCTCTCTCTCTCTCTCTCTCTCTCTCTCTCTCTCTCTCTCTCTCTCGCACGCGCGCGCTCTCTCTCTACATACACACACACACACACACACACACATATATATATATATATATATATATATATAACTACTTCATTTACTCACATAAATTTAATATACGAAAGTATAGATTTATGCGTAAACTTTAAGTATTTACTTCAAAAGTGCTCAATACGTAGGTAGAGCTAGTTAGTAATTTATAAAATATATATGGCGACTAAGCTACACTGAATATTCTGCGTTTCATCCACTGTAGGATTCGTCAGGCTTATGCGATTGGCTACCTTAAACCACTAACCTAGTTCTAAAACAGATCCTTTGTTCGATAAAATGCATGCCCATTGGCTGATAGGAGGGGGCGCGGTGGATACTAGAAAGCTTATTGGCTTACTAGTAATCCTCAACATATATAAAAACAAGAAACAACCACAAAATTCGCGCATAAGCCTGACGAATCCTACAGTGGATGAAACGCAGAATATTCAGTGTAGCTTAGTCGCCATATATATTTTATAAATTACTATATATATATATATATATATATATATATATATATATATATATATATATATATATATATATATTTGAAAATCTTTCGAGGGGTACAGAATTTAATGATGGCTACATATAGACCAATATACATAATGATTATTTAAAAAATAAAAAATGAAAATAAAGGTCAGCTAACCCGGTTTCGATCCTCGCTCAACAGAGCCAAATCGAGGACAATACGATTAAAAAATAAATTAATTAAGTCATGAATATAGCAAGGGAAAGGAGAAAAAAAAAATATCAAAAATAAACAGGGAAATGTACAGGGGATGTAATTTTGTTTCCCCTGTTTATTTTTGATATTTTTTTTTCTCCTTTCCCTTGCTATATTCATGACTTTATTTATGTATTTTTTTTAATCGTATTGTCCTCGATTTGGCTCTGTTGAGCGAGGATCGAAACCGGGTTAGCTGGCCTTTATTTTCATTTTTTATTTTTTAAATAATCATTACGTATATTGGTCTATATGTAGCCATCATATATATATATATATATATATATATATATATATATATATATATATATATATATATATATATATATATATATTCTAAAATTCAAAATGGCGCAATGGAAACATATTATAAGGTATTTAGAGCTTCTCTTCCAATTTTCAGGTTTTAACCATGTCAAAACACACTTTATTTCCTTCTGACGGATTGATTGTTGCTATTTCTTCTGTTGAATTAAGGGGCATAATAGATTCACTAATTGATATAATAATTAAGTGATTGATTTTGCGCTACTAAACAGATACTCTCAAAAATTGTAAATGTCAACTGAATTAAAGGAATAAATTATAAGATGGTCAACATCATGAACTTTGGGATATAGTCTTTTGTCATTTATTCACTATATATATATATATATATATATATATATATATATATATATATATATATATATATATAGTCCCCGATGAAAAACAAGTATCTTTAGGTATTAAAAAAATTATTATAGTCATAATTATTCTGCCCTTTTAAGGACTAGGTTCTTATTGTTAAGCACTTTACATTGAAATGAAATAATTCGATCACTTAGGCCCGCGTGCGCAGATCGTGATGGTAAAACCACAAGATCGCTCTCTGCCTTCTTGAATGACATTTAAGATTTATATAAATGTTAATTTCAATTATATTCTCGCCGCTGTTAACGTTGGCCGAGCAGTTCGTTCTTTGCTAATGGAGTGAGAGATGACTTCGTGAATTTCCCGACCGACGGTAATCGTGACTCCCTGCACTGATGCTTCCCGAAAGGATGGAACACTAGTGTCTGCGAGTATTAAAAAAATAATTACAGTAATAATAATTATATATATATATACTACTACTACTACTACTACTACTACCAACCTCACCTTCCCATCCTGACAAATATTTTGTACTATATATGTTTATATATGTGTTACAATGTTGCATCCGAATGAGTGCCTTATAATTACTTCAATGGAATGTACTCCGACGAACTTAATACCCCCGACTAACCTGACAACAGTAAAATTTCATTGCCTTACTGTAAAGGTCCCCAGATACTGGAAAATTCTCTACTTTTTTTTCCTAAACACCTTGTCTTTGAAATTGTATTCCTGTTCTATGTTTTTACAACTGTACTAACACGCAGAAATGAAAATGTAATGTGAACAAAGATTTCGCTGCTCAACTCCCCAATTAGGATGCGCAGCTAAACATCGCCCCTGGTAGTCTCTTGCATCTCAGTGGCAATACGTCTTGTCTGGTGTGGGCATATGTAATTAAATTAAGGAGCCTGTGCCGCAACAGCTGCTGGCCTAACGGCAGTGTTATGACCGCTTCAGCTATTTCTCCCTCACTTTTTCCCCTCGGCTAGGGATTTTTATCCTGAGTCCCCAAATTCAACAGCGATCAGTATCCATGTAATGATCTAGTCCCTGTTGATTTTGCAGTGAGACTTTGGTTCTATGCAGTTCTAGGAGGTCCGCTTCAGCTATTTCTCCCTCGCTTTTTCCCCTCGGCTAGGGATTTTTATCCTGAGTCCCCAAATTCAACAGAGATCAGTATCCATGTAATGATCTAGTCCCTGTTGATTTTGCAGTGAGACTTTGGTTCTGTGCAGTTCTAGGAGGTCCACCCTCCTAGGTATTGCCTTCTGTCTTTAAGAAGGGGTTGGTTTATTGTTAATCACCTGAGGAGCCTTTACCGGGGAATGCTGACGGAGCTGCCCAGGCATATCTTGCAGGATAGAGTGCCCCTCTTCTCAATCCTCTTTCCGACACTGGTGTCTAAATTCTTGCAGTGGGAGGAAACTAAAAAGCCTTTTCCCTCCTATTGATCATCCTTTCTCTCTCTTTCTTGCTTTCTCCCCCCCCCCCATCTCTCTTTCTCTCTCTCTCTTCCTTTCTCTCTAACACACACACTCTTCTTTATCAACATCTTCTCTCTCTTTCTCTCTCTATCATCCCTTCTAGATCACACTCTGTTTCTTCTTTCTCTCACCCGTCCCTCTCTCTCTATCTCTTTCGCTCTCACTCTCTCTCTCTCTCTCTCTCTCTCTCTCTCTCTCTCTCTCTCTCTCTCTCTCTCGCTCCCTCTCTCTCTCTCTCTCTCTCTCTTTATCTCTGCCTAAAGTACCATTCACAATAAAAACGTGTAACATGGTTCTATTAAAACTTCTATCTTTTCGCTATCTTTCTTTTTCCTCCTCCATCCCCTCCCAGTTTCCCCCTCCCTCTTCCATCCCTTCTTTCAACTCCGCCCGTCCTATTCCTCTCTTTGGACATACACACGCACATACACACAAACAACTTTCTCTTATTTAGATGCCTCGGTGAATAATCTTACAGAAAAAAAAAAAACAGATTTAATTCCCTCCTCTTTTCCCTCTTCTCTCTCTCTCTCTCTCTCTCTCTCTCTCTCTTTCACTCACTCACTCACACACACACATATACCCGCACTATCACAAGTATCATTTCACACGAAAGGTCGATGAAAAAGAATCGTTCCAAATATTAGGACTACTCTGATCATTTCTTTTTTCACCGTTGACCCCCCAAAGGAATAATAAAAAAAAAAGATGTTTATGTTCCGCCAGAGGCAAGGCAGCAAAAGAATATATGACATTTGTGAGTGTATTCTTCTTTGACATTTAAGTAGACACGCATACAGAAGCAATCCCAGGAAGACCAAGCTGTAACGGAATACAGGTAGCAGTTATAAAGGGAACAGCGTGTATTCTTAAAAGAGCCCTCGGATATAAATTTAAATCGTAATGGAATCAAGTTTCAATTCCAGGAGGGAGCCTCTTGGTTTTTTTTTTTTTTTTACAAAGGCATCACCACATTATCAAGGCCCAGAGGCCACTCAAGGATAAGGGTTAAAGAGTGTACAGTAGAAATTGGTCAATATAGTAATCATTAGTAATGAAAATTTGGTAAATTTAATAACTTATATGGAACGGCTCATCAAGAACTTATTTACTTTAGACTTGAACACAACCATATTGTAGTCAGCCGGAAAGCAGGAAAACGGAAGACAATTCCACAGGCGTGCAGTTCTAAGAAAGAAGCTTTGTTCATGGAATCTACGTTTAGGTTTAGGCACAGATAAAGAGTGGGGGAAATTATTGATAGTGTTTACAGCTAGACGAGTGTTTCTTGTGAAAGTTTGGCGAGGGGGGACCATAGATTGAAGCTCAGTCGAACACTTTCCATGAAAATAACGATACATCAGAGACAAACTCGCAACATCTCTTCTGTGAGATAGAGGTTGCAAGGAGGAGAAAAGGACATCTCCTACGAGGCTACGAAGTCTATTTTGAACTCTATCAAGGCAGGACAAGTCCTTTCTAGCAGCTCCTGCCCAGATGTGGCAACAGTATTCCATCCTTGGACGTACCTGGCTCTTATATAGGTAGAGAATAGCATCAGCAGTGAGATATCTACTGGATCGATAGAAAGATCCCACCATTTTTCCAGCGGCCTTGGCAACAGATGGGAGCAACATAAAAGAGCAGGAAAGTTCCTGGGGGGAGCTTAAGCAGGAATATAAACACAGGGATGCTTCCCTCCAATGGCTCAAGAGTTGGAGACTTTCATTTGGTGAGGAAAGACTCACTGTAGCCGGGCAAGATCAGGGCTTACAAATGGATTTTTAAAAAATGGCTGGTCTACAAGCAAATGACCAATGCAAGTTTTGCCACTCAGCGATTAAGAGCCCGAGCCACCTAACATCTGGATGCCGAATCCTATTGGCAGAGGGTTTTTATACTGTCCGCCACAACAAAGTATGTAAATACCTTCATTGGAAGATCTGGGAAGAGATGCAACTAGACAGATCGTCGAACATCTGAGCACATGAACCAAAACCGATAACATCAAACGGAAAAGTGACAGTGTTCTACGACAAAGACATACAGGCGGGCAGATACATAAAAGACAAGGCCATCAAGCCAGATATTGTAAAATGAAACAAGCCCGAAAGAACTGAGCTCATTATCGATGTCACAAGTTCCAAATGAGTTTGACCTTAATATAGCTGAACAGGAAAAGATGACAAAATATCAGGACCTAAAAAATGATCTAAAAACAACATGGTCTCTGAAAGAAATGAACATTATACCGGTTGTGATAGGAGCAACTGGTTTAATAAAAAAGAATATTCATAAATTCTTAGAAGCAATCCCTGAAAGACCAAGCTATAACGAAATACAAATAGCAGCTATAAAGGGAACAGCGTCTATTCTTAAAAGAGCCCTCGGATATAAATTTAAATCGTAATGCAATCAAGTGTTAACCCCAGGAGGGCGCCCCTTGATCTCTTAAAACTTACTGAAGTAAATTTAAAAAAAAAAGAAAAAAAAACAATCAAATGGCTGGCCTACAAAAAAAAAAACAGACCAATGCAGACCCCGTCACTCGACTGTGGAAAGCCCAAGCCACCTAATGTCTGAATACAAGATCATTTTAGTCGATGGTTATTACAAGAGCATATTCTTATCATTGTATTGACTCTCGAGTATATATCCGACACAGTTAGACATAGTTAATCAACCGAGAACCATATAACTCTATCTAAAAATATATAAGATATTAACTGATATATACTCGAGATTCAAAATAATGAAAAGAATATTCTCTTGTCATAGCCCTAGTCATTACACTGCCCGCCACAACAAAGTGTGCAGATGCCGACACTGGAAGATTTGCAAAGAGAGGCAGCTCGTAAGATCGCTGAACATCTGGGAGCATTAACCTCCACGCATTACATCAAATGGAAAGTTGAATGTGTTCTATGATGAAATTGTACAGGCGGGTAGATATATAAATATTGTCATCTCGAACAAACTTGAAAAGACTGTTCTTATTATTGATGTAGCCGTTTCAAATGATTACGGCCTCAATAGAGCCGAATGATAACTAATTATCAGAACCTCAAGAATGACTTAAAATCAACATGGTCCCTGAAAGAAATAGATATAATACCAGTTGTGGTAGGGGCAACTGGTCTAATGAAAACAAACCTGATAAACTACCTAAATTCAATACCCGGAAGACAAGACTGTAGAGAAATACGGGTAGCAGCCCTAAAACGGAACGACATTTATCCTTAAAAGAGCGCTCGGATACAAATGCAACTCATACAGAAATGAAGTGTTAGCCCCAAGAGGGGGCCCCTTGATTTCTTCAATCTGACTGAAATAAATTTTTAAAAAACATACATCTGTCTTTTATCTAACAGATAATGCACACACTCAAAGAATCGAGTATTTTAACGTGCGAACCTCGGTTGCCTCTCACCGTAATAGAGCCGTGTCTGTTTTTGATGAAGACTTTAAAAAAAAAAAAAAAAAGTGAGAGCAAATTCCTGTCAGCAAACAAACGAGTCTGTTGAGTAGATTAACAACAAGAAAGAAAAACAGAAGTGGATGGTTTCAACTACTTAGTTGCCCTTCAGTGGTTTTGAAAAGCATCTTTAATCTTTGCTGAGGTTGAAAAATCAACTGACTTCATTAGCGTACAATTTTTATATATATATATATATATATATATATATATATATATATATATATATATATATATATATATATATATATATATATATATATATATACATATATATATATATATATATATATATATATGTGTGTGTGTGTGTGTGTGTGACTACACCTGTGTTTTTTATACACTTATAAAAAGAGAAAAAAAAATACTGGCTCTAACGGCCGTACTAAATTATAATCCCTAAATCCTGTCTTCACTTTATAAACGAATTACAAGTTGATTTCCAAAATGCATGGGTATTTAGGGATGTCAGTGTTGTCAAATCTAATATACTCGGATGCTTTTTTCTTAGAAAATATAGAATATGTAATTTTAACACAGGCTAACTAGCCTCCTTAATCGTTGAGATTTTGACGAGTATCTGTTCGACATAATCATGTTAACACACCGGTTCCCGTTTGATCACCGAAATTAAGCTACGTTGAGCCTGGTCAGTCCTAGAATGGGTGATTATTCGGGGATTTCAGGTGCTGTAAGTGCTCTCCGCTTATCTCGGCATTCCAGTTGTCTGAAACGCTTATCTCGATTTCCAGTCACTACTCCTTGCCACTGAACTTCTCCTTGCCACTGGAAAGAAGCAGTGCCGATTCAAGTGAGGCGTGATTAGAGATTACGCAACTCTTGCCTCACAGTTTCACACGCAGCTATCCGTACAGGGGGTATCCATTGTCTTTCGAGACTGAACGGAAGCATCGCACAATCCTTTATCTTTCCTATACTC
>NC_136502.1:98319469-98321969 GCF_053919585.1 Euprymna scolopes
TCATTTTAATCAATTTTCTATTAATTTTTATCGGTTTTCTTATGGGATGATTATCTTTAGTAAATTATTACGTGTAAAAATATTCATACAAGTATTCTACATGATTTATACTTGCGTAATATTTGCGTAAAAACTTATAGTAAACACAAAACTCTTTATATATTTTTTTTTGTATGAGTATATATATATTTGTTTTTTTAAAATTTGCCTACCAAACTCCTCTGTCAGTTTTTGGTCAATAGACATGAAATTTCATAGTTAGGGAAATCAAACCGATGCGAAACTTTATATTTCGGTTTTAGCTGGGGAAAATCGGTGAAAAATTGTGAAAATTAAAAAAATGAAATTTGCCAGGTAAAGGTCGAACGACGGCATGAAGAATATCCATGCGTAACGTAGTAGCTATTGGTTCATGGTTTAATTTTTAGCCTTGCAGCAAACATGTCTTAATAATATAGTCATTAATGCCAAAGGAAAAACTAACTCGTAAGCTAAACGTTTTGGTTTTGATTCTCAGTAGTGGCACTCGAGTCATTTTTTTAAAACCTTTTAAATCATTACTATATATTGAGTCCAATCTATCTATATCCATCTATGTATCTATAAAAGTGAAAGTGTCTGTCTGTCTGTGTCTGTCCGTGTAAGCTTTTAATCGGTTTGGGTCGAAAATTTGAGGTACCAATATATAAATTTATGTATGTATCTTTGCATGTCTGCCTAAAACCTTCGACAGAGGCGATGAATTTTCACAAGATCAGTATTGTTTTGAAGCTCGAGCCTTTAGAAGACAAATACTAAATAATTGGCTAAAAACATTTATTTCTTCAGCCTCAACTGGGCACTTTTCGACAGGGAGGGGTCGCTTTTTTCACCGATATATTATATATATTATTGCGCATCACATACCTCCAAACACCCGAACAACGCCGTGCACCCATGCTAGTATATTATAAAAGTGAAAGAGTCTGTCTGTCTGTCTGTCTGTCTGTCTGTTGGTATACATTTCCCTACGCAATAACTCTGTCGATTTTCACTCTGCAGACTCGAAATTTGATATTCAGGGTATTGAGATTTGGAAAAATCTTTGTAATCCGTTTTCGGCCAAAAATTTGGCTGTCAATGGGTCAAAGTTCAACGATTTGGCCTTTAAGAACTCTACCAAACACCTCTGCCTATTTTGGGTACAAACAATTGAAATTTTAGATATAGGTTCTCTTGGACATGGATCTAACTTAATAACTTGATTTGAGCCCAGAACAATAAATGTTAAGGGGTCATAATAGGAATCAAAGTTTTTTAAAAAAGTTATCTCTGCGGTCTCTACCAAATTACTCAGACACTTTCTGGTCTAAGCATTTGAAATTTTACATAAAGGATATTCAGAGATAGGGCAAGCTTTTTAATCGGTTTCGGTCGAAAATTTGAGCTACCAATATATAAATGTATGTATGTATGTTTGCATTTCTGCCTAAAACTATCGACGAAGGCGACGAATTACCACAAGATCAGTATCGTTTTGAAGCTCGACCCTTCAGATGACAAATGCCGAAGAATTGGCTAAACTATTAATTTCTTCACTCTCAACTGGGCACTTTTCAACAGTGAGGGGTCGCTTTTTTCGCCGATATTTTCGAAAGTCTTCCCCTCTTTTCGATTGTCTAGCCTTAATTTAAACCTATGTCACCTCCAGTTTGCTGGTGGTCGTAACAGCAAAGACATCACGTTTTTTTTTTCATCGTTCTTTTCCTCCTTCACGGTACGGGTTCGAGCCTGCCTTCCTACTACCACTTTTTTTTATTTTTTTGCTCAACACACATCTCCAAATACCCGGGCAACGCCGGGCACCGATGCTAGTATCTATAAAAGTGAATGTGTGTGTTGGTGTGTGTGTGTGTGTGTGTGTGTGTGTGTGTGTGTGTGTGTGTTGGTTGGTTGGTTGGTTGGTTGTGTTTGTTTTACGGCATATCAACCCTTTTCGGGTTATTTAATGCCGAATCCAAAGATTTTGAAGAATTGTTTTTTTAATAGAATATATTTGTTGTTTTCATGTCGGTTTCTATTTAACCCATAGTTGAGACCCTAACAGGTACTACCACTCCGGGTCAAAGTGGACCTGGGAGCAATGGTAATTAAAGGGTGGCTCCACACTCCCCAAAGCCCACAAGCTGGGGCCTCACCACTGGATATAGTTTAAGGTCATATCCAGGACCCCCATTGAGGGACTTTTACCCTCTGCAGGGGGCAGTCGGCGTATTCTAATGCCGCACCGACAGGGCCTCTGTGTGTGTGTGTGTGTGTGTGTGTGTGTGTGTGTGTGTGTGTGTGTGTGCATTTCCCTACCAAATTAATCTGTCAATACTGACTCGAGATTTGACATAAAATGTATTGAGATTTGGAGAAATCTTTTTAATCGGTTTTTGGCGAGAAATTTGGTTGTCAAGGGGTCAAAGTTCAACGAATTGACTTTTGAAAACTCTACCAAACTTCTCCGCCAATTTTG
>NC_136502.1:98326969-98341969 GCF_053919585.1 Euprymna scolopes
GAAGTAAATTCATAGAAACGGAAACCAAATAATCATATTCTGGGGGGGGATGATTTCAGGAAGGAATATGGGCCAAAAGAGTTTGCAAGCACTCATTTATCCGCAATAAATACCATTTTTAAACATGATATAATTCGAAAAATTGTGTCATCAT
This sequence comes from Euprymna scolopes, assembly GCF_053919585.1. NCBI lineage: Eukaryota > Metazoa > Mollusca > Cephalopoda > Sepiida > Sepiolidae > Euprymna > Euprymna scolopes. Next base: position 98,327,124 of record NC_136502.1, read on the forward strand.
GATTATAGTACCATATATTGATAACATATTACAAGAAGAACACAGTTATTACTCAAATAACAATTAACAGAACAATACGAATTTATGAAACTATTTAACCCTTTATTCGCTTTCCTCCATTTTTAATAAAATCAATCGGCCTCCTATCAACAGAAGATGTTAATGTATGCACTTGCTGAGGTGTGATTTCAGAAGATACCTTCTTGTTTCTCTCCCAAATGTCTTTTTTTACTATGGAATTGATGCCCGTTTTCGTAAACCTTCCTCTTCAGAATCGACCAGAGGTTCTCTATCGGATTCAAATCCGGGCTCTGGGGTGGCCAGTCCATCAGACGTTCACCAGAGATACCCTTGTCTGAAAGCCAAGCTTTTGTGAACCGAGAAGCATGGCTTGGGACATTGTCTTGTTGGATAATTAGATTCTGGTTGAGAGCATCATTTTGTGAATTCAACCAGGGCAATAAATTTGCTTCCAAAAACTTGCAGTAGTTCACAGAATTCATTTTGACACAGTCAGGGACAAGAAAAGGACCAACAATATCACTTCCAATAATACCAGCCCAAATCATCACTCCTCCTCCTCCCTGTTGACATCTGAATCGCAAGCGTGGGCAATTGCCTTTAAGAAGCCATCCCTTGGCCCAACCGTGGTTGCTCTGGCCTCATCAGTCCAGAGAACATTTTGAAAATTGGTTTTCAAATATTTAGTGGCCCATGCTAGTCGCTTCTGATAGTTTATATTACTCAAAGGAGGACATTTTGTCTGTGTTCTCTGGTCGGCTATCTGTTTCAAAATCCGATTTCGGGTCCTTTTAGAAATGCCAGACACTCCTGCATAGTCGAAAATAGCTTTGCTTGTGCTGTGTGGGTTTGCTAGCAAACTCCTCTTGATTTTTCTAATATCTCGTTGTGAAGTCACCTTTGGTCTGCCACTTTTATGCTTTTTTCTTCCATCTTTGCCGTCAATGACGAAACGTTTCACAGTTCGATGATCTCGTTTCAAAATTTTCGAAATTTCCAATGTAGATTTCGCAAATGCAACAATTTCACCCTTCTCCCTATTTGTCAACATCTTTCCTTTAGCCATTATCAATAAATTAAGATTACCTGCATAAACTTTTGGCTCACCTGAAAAGTGGAAAATGTCGAACTGTTATTAAATTCTGGCTTTTATCGTAAAATGTAGTAATGGAACGAACCAAAAGTCCAAAATGAAAAAGAAAGCAAAACTAATAAAGAAATTGAGAAAAAATAGGTCTGAAAACTCTTTTGACCCCCACTGTATAAAAGAAATATGGGAGATAACTCTAAATAATTCAAATTTATGAGATTTTCAAAAACTATTCTTAACATGGTGACGGTGCGGGCATTGGAAAACTCAAATCCTTTTGATAATGTGATAATGATTTCCTTTATAAAAAATCTACTCTATCAATTTACGTGATTTTTAGTGTACGATATTTTCATTCCGTCACGGGTACCTACATCGTACATACCTTATTTTGTTTATTATTTTTAATATAGATAAATTCTTTTCCATTTTCTTATTTTTTTTTCTTTATTTTCATTTTCTTTTTCTATGCATATGTATAAATATATACACCTGTATATATGCACATATGTATATATACATGTGTATATACTTGAATATGCATATATACATATGTATATACTTGAATATGTATATATACATATGTATATATACTTGAATATACATAAATGCTTATATGCATATATATGTGTATATACATATACATGTATATATGCACACATACACACACACATGTATATATATATATATATATATGTATACTTATATATCTCAGTAAACTGCTTGATTATTAAAAATGTAATTCAAACTAAAAGCGTAATATTTATTAATATTATATAATATAATTAATATAGTTTATTTATATATTATGTAATATAATTAATATAATTTATTAATATTTATTAATATTATATAATGTATTACGGGCGTTCTGTGACATAATATGCATCACACGCAAATGCACATACATACACACACACACACACACATATATATATATATGTGTGTGTGTGTGTGTGTGTGTGTGTGTGTGTGTGTGTGTGCGTGTGTGTGTGTGTGTAGGGGCCAAAAAGAATTAGAAGATTCTTTAAAAGAATACACTTATAATGTTAAGCTCAACATAATTGTTTTTGTTTGATGGTTTTTACTTACATTTATTTAGTTTTCATACTTTATATGAACTTCAGTAGAACCGTTAAATGATATGTGCTTATGTTCTGATAATTTCAACTAAAAACGAGTGCGTCACCCTATACAAGCTGAACAATAGAAATGAAGTAAAAGTCAGCCGAAATTTAGTTTGACTGAAGCCCGGCGATTGGCTCATGAATACTTTAACCCGCGGACGGAAATAAAAGTTAATCTGATATGTTAGCTACCTAAACTCAACACCACGTGGGTATATAAACACCCTAGGTAACATAAATCCATGCATTTTAGTCTGACGTTACTTACGTATATGAAATGTGTATGATTTTGTGTAGCTTAATTGACATATGTTGTCATAACGTACTACGTTGCATCACTCACGTATCAAAATAAACCAGTCGCATGTATATTCCAGTTAAGGAAGATGACGACGTTATGTTTTTACAGTTCTGCAGGCAGGTGGTGACGTCCTTCTACATACAGCGCCTGGTATTTCCAAATGGTCACCCAGTCAGACAGGCAGACAGACAGACAGATAGATAGATAGATAGATAGATAGATAGATAGATAGATAGATAGATAGATAGCCTATTTCAGATGCGAGAAATATAAGTCACGTATTTTTTTAGAAACACAAGCAATACAACCCAGACAGTGTTTCTTTCTAAAACACAATGAATCTTTAGTTTCTCTGCCGATCTCTACAAGTAAAATATAAATCGATATATTTTTCTCAAGCTTCATGTCGAGATTTTTTATTATATCGAAAAGTCTCGATTTAAAGAACCCTTACATACTCCTTTGACCTCTCTGTACACACACACACACACACACACACACACATACACACACACACACAAATATATATATATATATAAACACACACACACATAACACACACATACATATATATATACACACACACATATATAAACACACACACACACATAACACACACATATATATATATACACACATACACACACACACATATATATAAACACACACACATAAAACACATACATATATATACACACATTCACACACACACACACACATATATATATAAACACACACACATATACACACACATAGACACACACACATATATATATAAACACACACATAACACACACATACATATATATACACACACATACACACACATATATATAAACACACACACATAACACACACACACACACACACACACACACACACACATATATATATATATATATATATATATATAAATGCCAGACATTTTAGTAAAAATTTTCGCAATTTTCTTTATAACAATTACAAACATTAATCAATTTTAAAATACGGGCAAATGTTGACTTAGAATAAGTGCTTTATGTCAAATTGTTGGTTGAATATAATAAAATTTGTGCGCATTGTTGTATTACTGTGCTTCGAACGGATACCATAAGACTTAGTTCGCATCACCTTATCATAACAAAGGTTCATATCAAATTTAAGCTAGATCGGCCCATTAAGTTCCGAGAAATCTTTTAGAGTAACTGTTAGTATTGTGGTTACTGAACCCTATTTATCCCTAACTGTGCATGGAATGGATACCATAATAGTAAGTTCCCTGCACCCCATCATAATAAATGACTATAGAAAAGGTGGAACGTACAGACACAGACACACAGAAGTATGCATGGTTGTGTTTGTGCATGCGCGCGTGTGTGTGTGTGTTTGTGTGTGTGTCCGTGCGTGTCTGTGCACGCGCGTGCGTGTGTATGTAAGAGTGAAAAGCAATTCTGGTATTTTAAAATTGATTAATGTTTGTAATTGTTATAAAAAAAAATTGCTAAATTTTGTTTTTTGTTTTTCCAATTGGACAGAAATAACTTCACGAATTTGATCTTGGCGGACAGCGCGTGCCATACAGCCTAACGCAGCAATAGAAGCCTGCGTTAACAGCGCAACGGTTCCATCATGGAACTCAAAATCTGTTTTTCACAATTAACTCCAGATGGCCACATAGAAAAATAAATAATATATCACGAATCCGACACGAAAACAATATTAATTGAATTCATTTTAAAATTCCATTCATATTTCCTGTCATTGTTTTCATTTGGAGTTAACAAAATCAAAAGTAAATATGCAATAACGCGTCGAATATTGTCTGTCAAGTGGTCTATTGTGTCTAGTTAAGCAGCGTAGACATTTGATAATACATATCCTCACAGAACGTAATCTAATGGGGTTAAATCGCATGAACGAAGTGGTCAGTTAACAGGTTCATTTTGTGGATTTATTCGTTCATCAAATATTTATCTCAGTAAATTGATTGTATCGCCCGCTGTGTGGCATGTGGCATGTGGCTCTGTCCTGCTGCCACCACATAATGAATTGTCAAACCAAGCTGAGCTCAGAATCATGCAAAATATGCAATTAAAAAATATAGTTGTCAAGTTAAATTCGTTGCCTCTAAAAACACCCCATATATATATATATATATATATATATATATATATATATATATATATATGAACAAATGATTAATAAAACATGTTAAAAGACATCTTGAAAAAGAGGTAAAAACATATTTAATTTTAAAAAAGGAAACACAAGATAAGTGGATATTCCTTAATCCGCGGAGTTTATAAGAAATACTCTCCTTCTCATCAGAGAGCAGGAATTAGCAAAATGCAGGATAGGATTTTGCATATAAAAGTATTTAATGAAACTACAAGTAAGTCACAGATCTTACTTGGTTAAAGAAAAAAAGGGTGAGGTAAGGGGAACAGGAGGCAAAAGAAAAATGATAAAAAAGATTTCACATGAATGGTGAAGGGTAAAAATCCAAAAATGGTAAAATCCAAAACGGTCGAATTTAAAATTTCAATCCAATGGGTAAATTCCAAATGGTCAAAATAATCCAAAAGGCAGAGTTCCTTGGAAAAAAGCGCAAATGGAATGAATTCCAAATCATTAAAAGAAAAGCACTGGAGAGAATATTTAAAAACACGTCTGTCAAGGCTGGATGAATTAAAAAAAAAATGTTTAATTTAAAAATTTAAAAAATTATTATATATATATATATATATATATATATATATATATATATATATATATATATATATATATATATATCATATTCCTTATTATAGAGTGAAAATTAAAACTTCGACCTCCGAAAGTAATTAACATTAAAAGGCGTCCCCTTCTTCAAAAATCAACATAAATGACAAAGAAAAAAGTAATACAAGTTATTGGAGCGGGTTGCCATAATAAGAAGCTTAATCACACTAACGAATCAATCACACAAACGCACACACGTACAAGCATGCGAACGCACACGTGGGTGAGGGGAGAAAACTGTATTTCATGGTCGATTTGTATTACAAGCCGTGATTACCGAGGCAAATGATGGCACACATATTTTCCTAATCAATAAAAAAATTCATTGAGCGAAAAGAAAAAAATATGACAGAGGAAATAAAAACTCTGAATTTGTCCCTATAAATGGTTAGCGTTGTTTTTGTTTGATTGTTTTTTTTGTTTTTGTTTTTTGTTTTTGTTTTTTCTTGTTTTTCGTTCTTTCGTTCTTTCTATTATTTGTTTTCGTTGTATAAAACGTACCCTTCCTTTATTGTGACACCGATGTTGTGATGGTTAATTCGTGGCCTTCGCAAAGGGAAGGTCGTTCCATTGGGTTTCGTTGTTTTTGCTGATCTCACAGTGGTCGGTGCTCACTAACGAAACAAAAACTGTTGGACATTCATTACTGAAACTTGGTGGACAATTCATGTATAGACTCAGATTCGACGTTTCTGGATTTTTGGGATGAGGACTGGTTATTCGTATTATTTGGATTCATCGGACTACTGTTCTCATCTTGAGATTTTTCACAACGTTTCGGTCGATGTAACCCCCGACTTTCTTCAGGTGTATCTTGAGAATGTTTCTGTCGAAATCGGAAATTTGGAACTCCAAGGTCCCGAGTTCGACAGAAACATTCCTGAGTTCGACAAGACACACCTGAAGAAAGTCGGAGGTTACATCGACCGAAACGTTGTGAAAATCGCACTCAAGATGAGAACAGTAGTCGGATGAATCCAAATAATACTAGACTCAGATTCATTTGTACTGAATATGGTTGAATTGCAGAAGGAATTGCAAATGCTATTAACGATTTTATAAGTGGCATTTTTTAGGTTCGCCATTTTAGGGAATCAGCCTATACACCAATTGTATTTGTTTCTTTTAATTGCTATGTAGCGGGGGGTACATATTGAGTCAACATAACAAGAGGATGATAATTACATTTATATAGATTACGCACACACTTCATATTTATTACACAATAAGAGATGCTAATTCATTATTGAATGAGGGGAATGTGTAATACAGTTCTTTTACATCGGAGGGGGAGAATCATTACTGATGACGGAGGAAGGGACAGACAATTAATACTTAAAAGGCTATACAGAGTTCGTTTACAAGATGATAGACAAAACACATTTACCTTTTCCTTTTGGTGGAATGACGACAAACGGGGACAACAGTTTACAAATATTAGATGATTCTTTATTCATACCAGCTGGATGATTGATGATTATCAGGGATTCAAGCCTTTATGATTATATTGTCTCCTCTTCCCCCCCCTTCGCCTCTAAGGGGCATCAGCTTCCAGTGTGGCCGACTCGAGCTCTCTCTCTCTCTCTCTCTCTCTCTCTCTGGCGCTGTCTCTCGCTGTCTGTCTGACTGACTATCTAACTTCGAACCCTCTCTCAATATATTGAGAATCTCTTTTCTTGATGATGTCAGCTACGCCACGTGAAATTTATTTGCGTAGATTTTACTTATGTGTGTCCAAACACACTTTTGGCAAACAAAGAACTACCAATTTAAATTGCTTAATTTCTAATCTATTAACTGACATATTTAATATCCAGTTATTTCTAAAAGAACGAACGACCGACTCCATTCATAAATTAATTATCTATCTCTGACATAAATAATATTTAATTATTTGCGAGAACAATGACAATCGTTCTGCATTCCTAGGATTTCAATATGTATTCTTTTTTTTAACTTTTCTTACTGGGTTCTGGCCCTGTCGGTGGGGCATTAGAATACGCCGACTGCCCCCCTGCAGAGGGTAAAAGTCTCTCAATGGGGGTCCTGGATATGACCTTAAACTATATCCAGTGGTGAGGCCCCAGCTTGTGGGCTCTGGGGAGTGTGGAGCCACCCTTTAATTACCATTGCTCCCAGGTCCACTCTGACTCGGAGTGGTAGTACCTGTTAGGGTCCCAACTATGGGTTAAATAGAAACCAACGTGAAAACAACAAATATATTCTATTAAAAAATTTTCTTCAAAATCTTTGGATTCGGCATTAAATAACCCGGAAAGGGTTGATATGCCTTAAAACAACAACAAAAAAACAACCAACCAATCTTACTGGGTTCGATTCTAAACTTTTTCAAATCTCATTTTGAAATTTATCTAGTTTGCCTTCTTACTTACTGGGGTCTGTCCCTTCATAACAATGAGAAGTACCGATGCCTTTGAAAATGGCTGTTATTGTCGTAGGAAGAATTCCGATGTGTTTATGCCGCGTATAAACATCGCATGTTGATGGGTCCTATTAGATTTCAATTAATATTTTAAAAAAAATAAAGCGAAATGAATACGAACGTATTAAACGAAAAATTACCTGTATTAGATATTTAACTTAGTGTCTTTAACTAAACGCTTAGTGTGAACTTGATCTGGTTCGCCATCTATAATAGAAATCTCGCCTATCTGTTTAAATGTATGTATGTATGTATGTATGTATGTATGCCTAAAACTTTCAACAGAGGCGACGGATTTTCACGAGATCTGTATCATTTTGAAGCTAAAGTCTCGGACGACAAATATCGAAAAATTGGCCAAAAACATTAATTCCTTCGCCCTCAACTGGGCAGTTTTCTAAAAGAACCGGTCGATCTTTTGCGGCCTTTTTTTGTTTGTTTGTTTTTTTTTGCAAGTCATCGTATTGGTTGGATTGACTTTGCTTAATTTCGTCACGTGTTCGAGCCTGCCTGTCTACTACCATTTTGTTGTTGTTGTTGTTGTTTTTTGCTCAACACGCACCTCCAAACACCCGGAAAACGTCAGGCACTCAGGCTAGTCTTAAACATATTCCTTCGTAATGGCTGTACTGCATACATGAATTGATGACGAGTGACGACGAATGTCCTAAAAACTTTCCGTGGGTGGAGAACCCGCAATATTATTGTAGCCCTTTTGTTAAAACTGTAAAAGTATTATCTATGTAATCTGTTTAATGTGGTATAAGAATATATCTAGTTAATACGGTTTATCTCCAATATAAGAGGTTGTGACATATTTCCATTGTATGGTCACCCAGCGCGAATGAAAACCCCACGATATCATTATACCATCTTTAAACAGAACAGATACTACTCTTGGATCGTAGCCAGAAGACTAAAAAAGAATATTTTAATTACACGTATGGCTAAAAAGCGACATCATTATATATATATATATATACATATATATATATATATATATATATATGTATGTGTGTGTGTGTGTATATATATATATATATATATATGTATGTATGTATGTATGTATGTATGTATGTATATATATCGACTGTTCCTTCCTTTATCGAATTATTTCGATAACCGATTATCGATACTTATCGAGCACATTCTGATAGAAAATCTATCTAGAACACTGCCAAGCACATAAAGTACCTTATATGCTTTTGGTCGGAGGGGGAAGCAAGTCGCAAAAGAAAATGACTCAACGACTCACATACTTGACTTCATTAACTCGAACTAATGAAAGTCAAGTGCACAGAAACGAATTCCTACACATTAACACACATAAACAGAACAAGATACCGAACACCTATACACAATGCCACGCTGCCAAATACTTACATACATATACTACTTGTTATATTCACATTATGAACATTTTGACTTGTGACTACGAACTCAATTTTCCTTAGAAAACACGTGTTCGTATAAAGAATATTTACGGATTAAAAATATTTTTTATATGCTTATGAAAATGTTTCGCTTTTCTCAATTTCTCCTTTACAAAACTTTGTTTATGTTTTACGTTAGCACTTACTAACTGGTGACCCCTTCTCTTCTCTCAATGTTTTAGTTATTTCCACTTTATTATACAGTCCAGAAAGTAACTGAAGGCTTCTGAACTTATGTAGATTCTTTATTTTTCACGATATCTTTATGTTATCTTAACACAATCTGACTGAGATATTCGTAAATGTTTTTTTTAAGAAAAGGCAAAATTCCAACAATCTTTATTCATGAGAAATAATGTCTTTTTTATTTATTGCCTATTTTCAGCTTCGCATATTGGTGCTCTGTCCAAAACATTATTCATAACAGATTGCAGAATCTCTGGATTGCTATTTAACTCCCTTATTTCGTTCCTGATGTTTTCCGTAAATTCTTGCAGGGTTCGAGGTTTGACGTTTCGAGGTCTGCCAGTTTGCAGAACGAAATAAGGGAGGTAAATCGCAATCCAGAGATCCCTACATGTAAGAGAGCCTTTTACTCCAATAGTTTCTTCCCCAGAACCGCTAGACTTTGGAATTCTCTTCCGGGTCCTTGCTTCCCCAACTGTACTGACATGCAGAAGTTCAAGTGTAACGTGAACCGACATCTTGCTGCCCAACTCCCTACACAGTACCCCTGATACTTATGTACCTGATAGTAGCCCCCTACAACAAAGTGGCAATGTGCCTTATTTGGGGTGAAAATGCAATAAAAGAAAAAAAATTTAAGTTCAAAACCAGTCAGTAACTTTTTGGACACCCTGTACATGCACGTTTGTATATATCTCATTTTCATCCTTCGCTATCGAATTCAAGTTTGTCTGGTTCTTGGCCACACCGAAACAGGCTATCGTCGTTCAAACTGGCTACATATATACAAAAGGACCAACAGTCGAGGGGGGAGGAAGATATGCTTGGAAGAAATGGTGGAAGGTGGAAAAATAAATAAATAAAAGATAGCGTGATTACCTGGTGAGAGGCAGGGGACCATTTCTGACATGCTAGATCGTATTCTGCTCTGCAAGATGCTGAGGAAAACGTTTTGATGATGACTTCCAACAGTCTTGAAATACTGAACGAAAACATGTTCTACAGTAAAGTTCAATCAACACAAACGTTTGAACTATATAACACAAACGTTGACAAGTAGATTTCAATATAGAAATAAGACCCAACTGGAGCATAATAGAGACAAAGATGGCGCCGTATGAAATTACAATGAATAATTAATTTTTTAATCAAGTGTCCAATACAATCAATTGCAACATTGGGGGGGGGGCGAAAATTGCCTCATAATTTGTTTGAAGTCAATCGGGATGGATTTATTGAAGCTTAAAACACTGGAACTATTACGCGTTGACGTTCAGATGAGTAAAACGTTAAAGTTCTTTGAAAGCCTGCAGGCTCGTGGAGGCTTCGCCCAGGATTTATAGCTTTAAGCATACCGCTTGGCTTGAGCCATCATAACGACAGGACGAGGATTTTTTTAAACTCCTGGTCCCAAATTCAACAGAGATTAGACCATCTTTGTAATGGTCATCGCATGTTAATTGCAGTATAATCCTCTTGTGCAGTTGTAGGAGGTTCGCCCTCCCAGGCTTCGCCTTATTATTACGTAATGCTTGGTATTATTTTTGAAGTACCAAATATGTGCTAGTATGTTTCGTTGTTCTTATTTAGATGACCACTTATATATTTGTTGTTGTTCATGTTTGTGAGAGTCTTAGAGTAATAGAGACAGTATTAGGAGTGTTCATGTGTGTGATCATGTTGTGATGTGAGATGGGGACACTGGTGAGATATAGAGACAGGATACATATAAAGAGAGAGACAGTTCTGTATATATATAATAGACAGTGTACATGTTACTACAAGAGCACCAAGCCTGTAATTCAACTAGAAGAGATTTTTGAATATCTTGATAGACCGAGAGTGCGTTTGACATTTACGTTTGACAGTTGTACATATAATATAAACACGTTACCTTCCTCGTTGTAATGATGAACACGGAAAGACGGCAGTTATAAAAAACATGATGATCATTTATTCTTCCTTCGACCGGTCGGACATGATTTTATATTTCAGGGATTCAAAGTTGTTACATGGTTATTTCTAAACCCTCTCGCTTCCAGGGGATGCCTTGACTCTCTGAACCTCTCTGCTTCTCTGGTCTGACTCCCCTCGCTTCTTCTAACTTACTGATTCTGATTCTGACTTCTCTAACTAAATTCATAACTCATGACGTCACTGCATGACCCACGTTCCTCTCAGACACATTGCATTACATGGCTCCGTGTTTAAGCATGCATTGTTATTCACGTGTTTCTTACAAAGCCGGCCCTCTAACCTAATTCTCGTAACCCACTTTACAAATCACATTTTCCATTGTCCGTTTTTAAATTCCTTATTTTAATTTTCATTTTTATAACAGAAACAAAATTCATCATTCCTTTTTCAATAAACAGATATCTAACTATTCTGTGTGAGCTAAACAATGGCAATTCCGTATTCCTTATTTTCAATGACGTTCTGTATTTATTTTAACTTATGATTGGAATTCTCAATTCCAAGTCTAACTTCGCAAGTTCGAATCCTTGACTATCCTATTTCATTTTTACATTTAACAAATTCCCTTTTTTTTTTACTTACATGAAAAGGGGACAGCCCTTATCATGTAACATTATCTCTTTGAGAAGGGATTAGTTTATGTTTAATCGCCCGAGGCGCCTCTGCTGGAGAATTCCGATGGGGCTGCACAGGCATTTTTTGCAGGGTCTGAGTGCTCCTACTCTAGAACGCTTACTTTTCAATCCCATTTTCCGACCCTGGAGTCACATTTCTCTCGGTAGGAGAGAAATAAATATTCACTACGATAGAATGCCGATCTGTCGCAAGAAATGGACCCAACAAAATTGGTAGACACGTACACGTCTAAGTATATCACGATACATATGTATTAACATTATTACTTCCCCTGGTACCCGGAGAAATAACTCATTTATTTGATAGACATGCATAGAGTACTTAGTGAAGAAAATCCAAGCATACACAGAAGATTATTTGAGCGATAGTTTATGTTTCTGTTTTTATTTTTTTAGATAAGGATTGGTTATTCGTGTTATTTGTATTTTTTAGACTACTGTTCTCATTTTTTGTGTTATCAACACAACGCTTCGGTCGATATAACCTCTGCAAGCACTTGTGGCGCAGTAGTTAGAGTACTTGGTAAAATTAAGTAACAAATGACACTCTTCTGAAGGTTGAAGGTTCAATCCTCAGTGCGAGCGATACAAAATACAATTTCGAGTTACTTAGGATGACGGAACGAGAGCATAAATAAAGCGTTACGTCCGAAATTCCATATAGATATCCGAGTTTCACAGAAAGATTTCCAAGTTCCACAGAAAGATTTCCGAGTTCAACAAGATACACCTGAAGAAGGTCGGGGTTGCATCGACCGAAACGTTGTGAAAATAACACTCAATATGAGAACAGTAGTCTGAAGAATCCAAGTAAGCTACATCTAAAATTTCAAGCGTTTAGACACACAATTGGCGAAGGAGCTTGGTAGAGTTTTCAAAAGTCAAATCCTTGAACTTTGACCCCAAATTTTGGTAGCCAAATTTCTGGCCGAAAACCGATTAAAAATATTTTCCCAAATCTCAATACACTTTATGTTAAATCTCGAGTCTTTAGACTGAAAATTGGCAGAGTAGTTTGGTAGGAAAATGTATACACACACACAATTTTACTTATATAAATATATAGTAAGTTATAAAATGTATATGGCGATTAACCTATACTGAATATTCCGCGTTTCATCCACTCTAGGATCCTTCAGGCTTATGCGCGAATTCTGTGGTTGTTTAAATAGAGCACACACACAATGGAACAGGTCAACCAGAGGTCAAATAGGCCTTTGTCCGATGAATGCATGCTCATTGGCTGATAGGAAGGGCGCGGTGGATACTAGAAAGCTGATGGCTAACTAAAATCTCAATAGAAGATGCGCATATAAAAACGACAAACAACCACAGAATTCGCGCATAAGCCTGAAGAATCCTAGAGTGGATGACACGCGGAATATTCAGTGTAGCTTAATCGCCATATACATTTTATAATTTACTAACTAGCTCTACCTACGTATTGAGCACTTTTGAAGTAAATACTTAAAGTTTACGCATAAATCTATACTTTCGTATATTAATTTTATGTGAGTATATTAAGTAGTTATATATATATGTATATATATATATATATATATATATATATATATATATATAAGTTATAAAATATATATGACGATTAAGCTACACATAATATTCCGCGTTTCATCCACGCTATGATTCATCAGGCTTAATCGCCATATATATTTTATAACTTACTACCTAGCTCTACCTACGTATTGAGAGCACTGTTTAAGTAAATATTTAAAGTTTGCGCATAAATTCATACTTTCGTGTACTAATTTATATGATTAAATGAAGTAGTTATATATATATATATATATATATATATATATATATATATATATATATCGTACGTATATGCTCTCGTTTAGCTGTGTGTGTCTCTACTTGTGTGCGCGCGCTCTGTCACACATTACCCCATGGAGACGAAAGGAGGGAGGGAAAGAAGAGGTCAAGTCATCCCCAACTGTTAAATGCTTCTTTTATCTTGCCAAAACAAAGAGAGAAAAAAAGGGGCGCTAGTTGATGTTATTCTACGTGTGAGACATTTGTGGCGACGAAAAAAAAACCGCCCGAAATCTGTATTTGGTTAACAAGGGCGGGTTTGAGGTTTTTGGAGGAGGGGTGATTCTGCGTCCGACTGGGGTCAGAAGAAGCAGCGGGGTGAGTGGTTGGTTGATAAACACGAAAATGTGGGTAGGATAAAGGGAGGACGCTTTAGGAGGAGATGGGTAGAAGGTAGGCAAGGGATTGTTTATCCGGAGGCGGGTGGGGGTGGGGGCGAAAAACCACGTGTACACAAGATGCATAACATTTGACTTATTTGTAGTCGGTTGAAGATATGCTGTTCTGCTGTATCATAGCTCTTCAGTGCAGCTAGGCCAGTATTTCAAGCTGAGATTGATCCCGACCGTTTTTTGTTTGTTTGTTTGTTTGTTTGTTTGTTTGTTTTTTCTTTTTTGTTGTTTTTTTTTTTGGGGGGGGGGGGGCTAACCACTCGGGGTTTCTATAGCCAAAAGCTAAGAAACAAAGAGAAAGTTTATCGTTTATACAAACAAGTAGGCACCTCTAAACGATTTTGAAGAATGGAGCAGATAATCCCGTGACGTCAGACTTGTGTTAACTATACGAACTATGGAACAACAGAAGCGACCTATGATTTTTTTTAAACCTTTGTTTAAATTAATAATAAGTATTAATAATAATTATTTCTTATAATTTTGTAAGGCTTTAAGATTTACATAGTTTCATGAATACAGAATAATAATAATAATAATAATAATAATAATAATAATAATAATAATAATAATAATAATAATAATAATAAATAAAAATAGTACCAATAATAGTAGGAGCACTAGGAACAATTCTGAAAAATTTCGAAA
>NC_136502.1:98346969-98361969 GCF_053919585.1 Euprymna scolopes
CATTCGGCTACCATTAACCGCGAGAAATAACGTTGAATTTAAACATTTTATTTAAAAATGTTTTTAACGTCCGTCACAGTGATGTAATCGTGATACGATGATCTATGCATAAGAGCTAAATTGACTGACTTAATTCAACTGAAAGTGCTCAACGATAAGAAACGAGTTTCTTAAATGGGCATTTTTTACTATAATAATTAAATACCTCCAGCCACTAGTGTTTCATCCTTTCGGGAATCTTTAGTGCAGGGTGTCACGATTTACACCAGTCGATAGATTCGAACCCGGATGACTGATGTAAAAAATATTTTAAAATAAAATATTTAGTTTTAAAGTGGACAAAGAATAAAAAAAAGAACTTCAACTCGCTTTTTCTTTGTAACAACGACATTTATTTCCTCATTGTTACGGTCGTGACGTCACCCACGTGATCTGGCCTCAAGCGTTCTCTATGTCTCTCACGTGATCTTGAACGTTATTCACGTCCCTAACGTGATCTCGAACGTTATCCACGTCTCTCGCGTGATTGCCCCTTTTCTCTTTTTTACAGTCTTTTTTTTCTTTTACCTGTGACGTCATTTCGCATGCATTTTCCTATAGCTGTCAACAATATGTTGTGCACAGATGAAGTGCAGTATCCGAACATCATCATCATCATCATCATCATCATCATCATCTCATATGAATCCGAATATTCTATTGTTGACATTGGTTTCCCCGATATTTTCTATTGTACTTTTTATTTCTTTTTGACATAAATTCTCAACATTTTAATCGTGTTTGAGGCTTAATTTTTTTTTCTTTGACAAATCTGTTCTAAAACTAGCCATGGTTTGTTTTGTCTGTTTTTTTTGTTTTTGTTTTTGTTTTTTTTTTATGTTGTTTTTTTTTTTGTTTTTTTTTTTTTTTCAATGTTTTCAATGTCTACAATAAAAATCCGTCGCCCAAGAAAAGAAAAAATACCAAACTACATCCTTGTATTTTAATAATGCATTAATACTGCATTTAATTTATTTGTTATTTAACCACAGTTCGAAACCATTTCTTTCTAACCCAAATTAATATAAAAATAGTCTGCCTTCCATGCTGACATATAATCACATTATCGTATTTTATTATAAAGGGGGATTTATATTTTTTTAACTTTAGGGCCTAAAAGAACTTTATTTTAAGTATGACACTTAATATCTGAATCCTACAGTTGGATTTGCTTGCATGCTATTTATGTTCACTTGAATTGTTTAGGCCGTTATTGTCAAGTTGAAGCATAATGCACTTAAATTAAACTTTCGATCTTTATAAAATATATAAATTTCCAAAAATTCACACACAAAAAAAAAATCTATTGAAATGCTTAAGTACTGAACACAGACTAAAAACAAGAAAAAACATGGCTGCGCATAATGCTAAACACAACGTGTAATCGAAACATTTGTGAAATGCTAGCCTTTTACTTCTTATTTCTAACTTAATTAATAAGTTTTGTAAAGTTATTGATTTTTTTTTTACCTGAACTTTTATTCTGTGCTCTTAATTGTCTAATACTTCCTCACTCTTTTTAAAGTTTTAAATTGTCAATCACTGACTAAGTGTAGGCTTAAATATAAGGTCTATACTTGTTATAAGTAGGGCTATGACAACAGCATATTCTTTTCATTGTTTTGACTCTCAAGTGTGTATCCGTTGATATCTTATAGGCTTTTATATAGAGTGATGTGGTTCTCGGTTGATTAATTGTGTCTAACTGTATCGGATATATACTCGAGGGTCAAAGCAATGAAAAGAATATTCTGTTGTCATAGCCCTAGTTATAAGTATGTGGTTCCGTATGTATGATACTGAAATAACTGGAACATTTCTTTTCTAAATATCGATTTAAAAAAAATGGTTACTTTTTTTTACAAGGGAGTCACCACTTATCAAGGCCCGGAAGCCACTCGGGGATAGGGGTTATTGCGTGGACTGTAATCAATGGGATATTATCGTAGTAATCGT
This sequence comes from Euprymna scolopes, assembly GCF_053919585.1. Classification (NCBI taxonomy): domain Eukaryota; kingdom Metazoa; phylum Mollusca; class Cephalopoda; order Sepiida; family Sepiolidae; genus Euprymna; species Euprymna scolopes. The sequence goes on from NC_136502.1 coordinate 98,348,965, forward strand.
TAATACTGGAGATTTGATAAAGTGTCTTACTTAAGGGGGTGGTTTATCAGGAATTTGTTTATGTTTGACTTGAAGACATCCAGGTTGTAGTCAGGTGGGAAACAGGCAAACGGAAGAGAGTTCCACAGGCGTGCACTTCTTAGAAAGAAGCTTTGTTCATGGAATCTACGTTGTGGTTTTGGCACAGATAAAGAGTGGGGAAATTTTTTGACAGTGGTTTCAGCTAGTCGGGTGTTTATCGTGAAAGATTGGCGAGGGGGGGACCAGGGATTGGAGCTCAGACGAGCACTTGCCATGGAAGTAACGATAAAACAAAGACTTTGCATCAAAGACGACTGCCTCTGCCTGTTTTGCATGATAAAAATAAATCCTTATAATCCTGAATCGTACCCTAATTCCTATGTATCCTAAAGTATATTAATATCTTATTCTCGTAAACTAGATCATCTCTTTTGTTCAAAGTGGACAAAAACTAATTGCCCCAAGTTGCTAGAAAATCACACACATCGCACTTTACACGTACCATGGAGGAAGGGTTTATCTTTCGGTTCTTAACCTTCGAAGGCCGAAATTTAAAAATCGATATGAAACATCTATACTTATCTATATTATTAGACACGCATTATCTATAATATATACCTATACATTATTATCTATAAGATGGATGCTTATTAATCATAGTTTGAACTTACACCTAAAGTTATATTAAGTAGAAACTCTATATTTTATTTCCCTTAGATGAGCAAAAATACTGGTGGTTTTTCTACATGAAAACTAAAATCTGAATTTTTTTTGTTGTTTTGTTTTTTTATTCAATTTTCACCCCAAACAATAAGGATTTAATTACATTATGTATTCTTCCAGTGATACCGTATGATCTGATTTTCTTTAGAAGTGCCATATCCTGTCAAAAACCTTAGATATATCTAGGGCTACCGCTCTACCTTCCCCTAGCTTTGTCCAGTGAACGGTATATACGTTCAGAGATTACAGTTAGGATATCTGCTGTGGAACGGGCTTGCCTAAATCCATTTTGATTGTCGGTCAGAAGTTTAGCAACTGTAAGGTGATGGACTAGAGCTTGATTAATTATGGACTCCAATATTTTGGCAAAAAGTGGGAGGAGTCTAATGGGGCGATGATTTAATGGGTCAGTTCTTTCGATAGAATTCTTAAAAACTGGTACCTTCAGAAGCAGTTTTTCAGCAGTAGCTCATTTTGAACCGTACACTAACTCCTCATACTATACTTTTTCCAATGTATTTATTAATCCACAAACCATATTTAATCCTTGATCCTAGATACTAACCTCAAATCTACACACATATTACTAATACATATCACTAAACCTTTCCACTCATGATGTGTGAATATCCACATCTTCCAATGTCAATCTATTTTTGAGGAGTGTACTTTCATAGCGGATACTAACTACCTTTGATACTAACTACCTTTGATACTAACTACCTTTGATACTAACTACCTTTGATACTAACTACCTTTGATACTAACTACCTTTGATACTAACTACCTTTGATACTAACTCAATAAATCCTAACTAACCATATGGAGGCATAGAAATATCTAGCCTTGAAACCAGGCACGAGGCTAATCTCCTCTGCACTGATGAACCCATAGATTACGTCAGATCATCCATCTAAGAGAAGGAAAACTCCGGTGTTAAACCTGTGCCACTGACCTCATGTCTTAGCACCAAATGAGGGAGAGAAGTCTCCTCAGTCGTGGTCGACAACCTCCATAGAGTTGGCGACTTGATCAAATCACTGGTTTGCAAACCTAAACTGCGTAAGTAGTAGGTTGGCTCTGCATATCCCCCGGTTTCCATACTCCTTCTTTGCCTGTTAGCCAGGAGCAAAGGTGTGATCACAAGGATTCATTAGAGACGCTCAGTACTTGGCCTTGTTTCTTGACTAGGGCCATGAACGCCATCCCATGCACATGCCCCATTCTGTTCCCCTAAAACAGGGCATCTGGGAGTGCTAGTTTTCCATGGCCACTCTTGTCTGACAGATTTGAAGGTACCACTTTGACAGTTTGGCTGCTGTATTCTGACTGACAATACAGGTGCCCTAACTCTTTGGGAATACTTAGAGCGGCTGCTCTATCATCAATTGTATAATATTGAGATGGTTGTAGTGCCATGTCGTGCATAGAATGGGACCCTGCACCCATCTCCGGGGAGCATTCCTGTGGACGAGGTGTCGGCTGATGGTCTACTTGTGTTGCATGATGCTGGGTAATGCACATCTACTTTGCCTAGCACTCCTCACCCTTAATTTTAACTACAAAAATTACAGCTCAATCCAAAATAACGATCAAACCAGACACACAGAAACAACGCTTAGCCTCCTCCCTTTAGGCTTGCATTTACAAATATCTGTGGACTTGAAACTAATTTGGACAAGGTAGAATCATTTCTCCTTAAAAACTTCCCGGATATCTTAGCATTAAGTGAAACTAACTTACACCCCTTCATCCCCTCTAACCACTTTAACATGTCTGGTTATCTTCGACTTTGTCGTAAGGAATCTGGCAGACACTTGCACGGACTTGGAGTCTATATTTGTAACACCCTCCTCATTACTAGGGAATCTAAACGAGAATCAGGTGACCAGGCTTTCATGTGCTTCAGACTAATTTTACAACATTGCGTTAGCTACTTATACTTTCTCTATCACTCTTCCTCGACCCAAGATTGTAATCAATCACGTCTCTGACAGCATAGATGTAGCGCTCTCCTTAGACACTAACGCCCAAATACATGTAGTGGGTGACTTTATTGTCCACCACAATAATTGGGGCAGCTTCTCTGACTACACTGACATAGCTGGTAGCATCACACATAACTTTTCTATATCCCATTCTTTGACACATTAACGTTCCCGACTTGTCTTCCAGATGGCCAGGACCACCAAGCCTCACTTCTAAACCTATTTCTGACCGAAGTTCCTGAGGATTGTGTAACAAGTGCCCATCGCCCACTCGGGAATAATAATCACGCTAAACTTTCGAACCACTTAAACCGACAAGATACTACAATAAGGCTGACGGGGGTGCTATCAGGGATGACATCAGAGATGCTCCATGGGGAAACGCAAATGAGACCACTGAATGGTTTAAAGGGGCAATTGAACAACATGTTCCCACATGGAAGTTCCCTACCAAACCCCACTCTCCCCAATTGTTGCGCAGCTGCCATTGTTCAAAGCAACATGCATACCGCAGATTTATCCGACATAAATTCAGTACAAACAGACAAAAGCTTATCGAAGCTAGAAGTAATTGTAAGAAGGAAATAGCCACAGCCAAGACAGAATATACTGAAACCACTAGAAAATGCATTGAAGCACAAACATTAGGAACTCGTGACTTCTGGAAAATCTATAAGAGTGTAGAAAATAATGGGCAATCAACAATTCCTCCACTATCCAATAATCTTGAAGTTGTTTGCATTGCAACCGAAAAGGCTACTCTGCTTGCTCATCGGTTTGCCTCAAACTCTACTTTGGACCCAGCAAACCACTCTCTCCCAGATTTTCCTCTGCAGACAGAAGCCACACTAGATGATCTGAAAATCACCCCTTCTCAAGTACATGATAGCATAAAAAAGACCTAGACACCTCAAAAGCATGTGGACTTGGTCTCATTCCAGCTGTGCTATTAAAAAGATGCTGATGTTGCTCCAGTCCTCTCCAAACTTTTTAACAAATGTGTTAACGAATATTGCTTCCCTGACTGCTGGAAAAGTGCTTCGGATGTACCAGTTTACAAGAATTCTGGCGAAGTAACTGACCCATTAAATTATCACACATTAGCTTCCTCCCTCTTTTTGCCAAAATATTTGAGTCCATAATTAATCAAGTTCTAGTCCACCACATCACAAATTCTAAACTTCTGTCTGACCAACAGTATGGGCGTAGGCAAGCCCATTCTACTGTAGATATCCTAACTGTAATCTCTGAACGTTATATACAATGCACTGGATAAAACAGGGGAGGCTAGGGCAGTAGCCCTAGATATATCAAAGGCATTTGATAGGGTATGACACGATGGTCTTCTCGTGAAAATTAGATCCTATGGTATTACTGGACGAATACTTAACATATTTAAATCCTTCTTGAATAAGAGAAGAATCCAAGTTGTCCTCGATGATTGTAAATCAAAACAATATGATATAAATGTGAAGCAGATCCTTAGACCTTTATTATTCCTGATATTCATAATTGACCTCCCTGATAAAATAGTCTATGAGATGGGTATATTTGCTGACGACACCACGCTGTATAACAAACACGATGGGAAAATGGATGAACACGTATTCATAGCAATGGCGGAAATCCAAGACGACCTCCAGTCTGTGGTGAAATGGGGACAAAACTCGATGGTAACATTCAATGCTGCCAAGGCTAAGCTTCTTTAATAATTACAAGAAATTTGCTCAACCATTAATAGCCATGTCTAATGATACATTACCTGAAAGTACTTCATTCAAATTCTTCGGCTTAATGTTCACGGGGGACATGAGTTGGAACAGATACAGAAAGTTACTTACGCTGAAAGTATCCTGTACCTTTATAAAGCCACCATTCGCCCATGTATGGAGTATTGTTGCCACATTTGGACTGGTGCATCTGCTACTAATTTTTTCCTCTTAGACAGGGTTCAAAAGAGAGTCGCCAACCTAATAGGTCCCACACTCTCAGCTAGGCTTCAACTGCTGTCCCATCGACGAAATGTTGCATTCCTCTGTCTGTTTTACAAGTATTTTAATGGGAGGTGTTCCGACGAACTACAAATACTTGTCCCTTCTCGACATGAATACCCCCGACAAACCTGACAAGCAATAAAATCTCACCCCTACACAATAGAAATAGAAATTTAAGAAAGCCTTCTATTCTAATAGTTTCTTCCCTAGACTTTGGAATTCCCTTCTGGGTAATTAAACAGACATCTTACTGCTCAACTCCCTACATAGTCTTCTTGCAACTTATCTTCCAGATAGTAGCCCCTTACTTCAAAGTGGCACTGTGCCTTGTTTGGAGTGAAAATACAATTTTAAAAAAGTGAGAATTCTTTCTAGAAAGATATCGCGGATTACAGGAAGGACAACTTCAAGGTTGCCAACATCCTAAGTGAAAGTGTTTTATGTGGAACGAGTTGGATTCGAACTTGGAACACCAAGGTCGTCAGTCCGTATAACCGGGACCGCCCAATAATGAACCGCTGGTATGCTATATAACTTCCGAATCGTGGATAGACAATTGTTTTTGTTGATCTGTGTGTGCGTGCAGGTGTGTCTATGCACGTGCATATGTCTATGCACGTGCGTATGTCTATGTGAATGTCTGTGCGTCCCCCCCCCCCACCCTCCAACAGACTCAGCATCTCCTATCGACATGCTTAACGTGTTAAAATGATTTACTCGCGACGGATAACTGCTTTTACAGTAGGCGAGGCGAAATTACTGGCGGGAATAAAAATGTCGACGAAATTTATGGCTGATTCTCCGGAAAGCGGAGAGGAAATAGAGACCCACGCCAAACCAGAAAACACCCAATACACCCAGCACGGATCGGCTATCACAAAATCCTCCTCCCTCACTGTTACTTGTCAACGATGGCCAAACTTTCCTTTCTTTTTTTTTTTTTTTTTTTCTTTTACGCATTTTTCTTTTTTACCCGATAAGATAAGAGATAGAACAAGTTACGTCATTTAAGGGTCGTATAGCCACCCGTTCTCTGTTCTCATCGTACAAGCACTTGTGAAGTTATTCCGGACCGACGTTGGCAGCCATTTTTATTTTTGTGCACCTATATATATATATATATATATATATATATATATATGTATGTATGTATCCAGAGCGTATTATAAAATTGGAACGATGATAACCCTAGTGACTTTTGCCCCTCAAAAAATAATGAAACCAGGCCTCAAAACAAGGCGTATGTAGCGGTCGGACACATCAAATCTGTTGAAAAGGTCACTGGGAAAATGTTTGTTTCTGTTGTTGTTTGGGCTACCAGGAGGTAGATCACCGCTTATCAAGACCCAAATTCCACTCGAGGATAATGGTTAATGAGTGTCAAGTAGACGGTGAGACGATCGATAATCGCAAGTCTCTCAGTATCGACAATGTTGAGGACAAGATGCGCCTGAGTAAGTTGCACGGCATTATTATTTTTATGACAAGTGCTCGACCAAGTTTCAATTTATAGTCCACACCCTGGCAAAACATTCGCAAAAAATACTCGTCTACCTAGAACAACTGTCAACAATTTCCCTATTTCTCTATTTGTGTTTTTGTTTTGTTTTTTTTGTTTTTTTTTGGAATCACATTTTCACCCTAAACAAGGCACAGTGCCACTTTGATATAGAGGGCTACTATTAGGGACATAAATTGCAGGTATACTACGTAGGGAGTTGAGCAGCAAGATGTTTGTTCACATTACACTTGAACTTCTGCATGTCAGTACAGTTGGGGGAGCAGGAACCCGGAAGGGAATTCCATAGTCTAGCAGTTCTGAGGAAGAAATGTTGGAGTAAAAGGTTTTCTTACATCTACGGATATTTATTGTGTGGGGGTGGGATTTTGCTGCTTGTCGTGTTTGTATTTACGCCGAGAAGGTACAAAGGCGTGTAGTTTCGTCAGAGCATCCACCATTAAAATACTTGTAAAACAGGCAGAGAAATGCAACATTTCGTCGATGGGACAGAGGTTGAAGTTTAGATGACAGGTCAGAACTTATCAGGTTGACGACTCTCTTTTGAACACTGTCCAGGAGTGAGAGACTAGTAGCAGATGCACCAGCCCAAATATGGCAATAATACTCCATATATCGGCGAATGGTGGCCTTGTAAAGGTAACTTTCTAGCACGGTAGAAAGAACCCACCTTCTTTGCAGCAGCCTTGGCAATGCTCTCGATTTATCTGTTTCAATTCATGTTCTTTGTGAAAGTTTAGTCGAGGAGTTCGAAGGAAGAACTTTCAGGTAATGTATCTTTAATCATAGCTATTGGTGGTTAAGAAAGTTTCTTGTAATTATTAAAGGAAATGAGCCTAGTCTTGGCAGTATTGAACGTTACCATCTATTTTTGACCCCATTCCACTACAGACTGGAGGTCTTCCCCTGGTGTTTCCGACATTGCTTTAAATATATGTTCATTTGTTTTCCCCTCGTGGCGTCATCAGCAAATATACCCATATCAGAGACTATTTTATCAGGGAGGTCATTTATGGTGTAATCTCTGTTGGTTTTGGGACCCGAAAACTTACAGCTAAGTCAAAGACCACAAAATATGATTAACAATTGGTTCAACGAGTGGGGGTTGTAAAGTGGAGTGTCATGAAGCAAACGGTAATAGGAAGTGACGGGGGTATATATGGATTGAAGATAATTTTTCGGCTCGTTGAGAACGTTCTGTTAAAATACGGCCTTCCTAAAGCAGGCCTGTCCAAGACGTCTCGTTTATCTGTTGACGTCAAAGCTTCTGGTAATAAGTCATGCCTAAGCAGATAACGCTTCGAAAAGAACTGTTTGACACTACATGTCGACATATGAGGCTGATAATTCCTCTCTTAAGTTATTTAATCTAGTAGAACTTGGCTCTTGTGTTTACTTTCGGCATCGCGTAACACTCGCTTCCCCCCCTTTTTTTTTTTTTGTCCTTTAGTCCTCACATTCCAGGAGCGATGTTTCTGACAAAGAGGGAAGAATTGCTGTTTTCGGGGTCAGAACCGATTTCATATAACACTTATGGTTGGCATTTTTTTTTTTTTTTTTTTTTTTTTTACCGTGAAGTTGTATTTTAAAGCTTCTAGCATCAAATGGTTTTGTGTCCTGTCTGGAGCGATTTCCATAATTTTTTTTAATATACTTAAGGAGAGGGGGCTGTTGGTTGTGTTGATATATCGGCATTGCTTGACTTAATATGTAGATATGTAAAAGAAAATTGTTTTCATAGTTAAAATAATAAACGAATCCGAAATTTAAAATCCATGAAACAACGCGATGTTTATTTAGTTTAAACGCAGACACAACACAACTTTTTTTTTTCTTTTGGTTTTAATTTTTTTCTTCTTTGTTTAATTAATATCTATAATTATATAAATGCAACTTTGTGTGTGTGAGAGTTCGTTCCTTATAGACTCCGAAACGGCTGAACAGATTTTCTTTAAAATTTACAGTCTGTACAGTATAATTCTGGATGTGATCTTAGTTAAGTTTTATCTCAGAATACCCCCCGATAATTACCGATAATCGATAATCGAAACTGTTATTTTAATTTAATTATCATCGGTAAAGCCATTTTTTCCATATCGTCGCTTAGCAATAATGATAGAACAACGGGCCGTGAAAATTCTACTGTGGGTAAATTGACAGTGTGTTTTTTTTTCTTTCTTTCTTTCTTTTTTTTTTGCATGACGTGATCTGTAGGTTCAAACTTCGTCCGTAAATTTCTTTTTTTTTTTCATTACCTGCAAATTTTATAAGAGTTGAAAATTTACGTGTTTTTTTTTTTTTTTTTTTTTTTTGTTTGTTTGTTGGGGTCTTTTGTTGTTGTTGTTATTGTTGTTGTTTTGCAAGACGTGCTCTGTAGGTTTAAATCCCGCACGTAAATTTCTCAATTTTTTTTTTTTTTCGTTAACTGGAAAGAAGTTTAAATAAAATAATTTTATAAAAGAAACAGTAGGGACTGCAATGTAGAATAACATATACTAAGATACTGCATGGAGGCATGTGAAGCTTCCTCCCGGATTTCGATGACAATAAAAATATAGGAGTGTGAAATATTCGTGCATAATCATTCGATCCTGGCCAACGTCGGGTCTCCTTGCTAGTATTAAATAAAGTTCGGTTTCAGTATGAATTGTGTTCTTCCCCCCCCCCCTCTTTTCAAACGCATTTCTAAAATGCTATTTCGAAAAAAAGCTTTCATTCATTATCGATAGTGTGTTCGACACATCTTGTTTGATTACCACATGCATGACGTCATTTTTTTCAATGTACAGGTTTTTATTACGGGGGTCGTGATTAAAAGCCAAGGCGAAAGCAAACAGTCTAATCGATTCTGTAAGTAAACATTAGAAAAGCGCCAAAACGCGGCTTTCTGGACGCGCGATAAGGAGTGAGATGAGGTGGTGGGTTAGAGGTAGAAGGTAGAAAGGGACGTCGAAAAAAAAAATAAAATAAAACAAAAGATTTGAAAAAATGTAAAACGTAACAAGAAAGGAAGCAAAACATATGATACGATAAATCAATCATTCGCCATTTTGAAAGGAGAACGAAGGCGACAAAAATAGAAACTGATTTATCAGTGTTTTTTAAGACCTCAACCAACGACCTGAGTCGATAGGAATACATGCTAGGAGGCGGGGGGGGGGGGGGGGGTAGACGGTTCCTTGTTCCATCGTTCTGTAAACGCGCCCAAATTGCTTAAGCGTAACACAACCACTGAGATTCAAACCCGACGCTGGATTATTTAAGATTCAGCAGTCAAGCATTCGTTATTATTTATTAGCAGGGAAACCCTAAGTTGCCCGGGATTGAATGATGATCAACGAATTTTTTCACACTCCCATATATTTATCATCGAAATCAGTGAAGTCGCCCTTTTTTTAAAATCTAATTAATTGATTGCCTGCTCTAGTTTGGGACCCATCGCGGTGCACCGGGACGAAGCTAAACATGCTTTCCCGCAATGATCTAGTTTACAATACACTTTAGTCTACATTGCACTGTAGAGAATCTATTGTTGGTGTTATAAAATTACAAAAATTATTTTTATATAAGATGGAAATTAAGGCTTAAAATGCAAAAGCCAAGTATCATGGTTCGATTATGCTTTAAGCAGGCGCATTCATTTCACTCCTGTTATACCAAATAACCTACTGTTGATTTTATGTATCGGGCCTTTCGGCCTGTGTGGTAATAAAGTTTCTCAAATGCACTTATGATGTTAACGTGTATAAGGTGTTAATTTTAGTAAAAATCGCCTGGTACTTCTTTCATCGGTATTTTCGATCATCCGTATTTAATGAAGACATTCCGACACAAAATATATCTAAGAACCCTGCCAGATACATAAAGTACACTTGTGTGAAATTTCATAAAAATCGGCTTAGCTGTTTCGGAGTCTACACCCCCCCCACACACACACAGTTCCTTTTGTGTAATCGCAGAGAGTATTATTATTATTATTATTATTATTATTATTATTATTATTATTATCTATATATTAATACGATAGCGTGGATGTTATTCATTTTGTATGCCACGTTTACATCCGAGTGACTGTCCTTTATTTGCTATAAGCTTTCATTTCTTGTAATAAAGAATTTTACCAAGAATTCTTCATAAGTTTTGGTTTCGGTTTTGATTATAGCTGAAGGAACTCAAGTCATATATATATATATATATATATATATATATATATATATATATATATATATATATATATATATATATATATATACAAGTTTCGGTTTCGATGTAAGCTCATGCAGTCAAGTCATATGGATATATATTTTATTTTTGAAATCACAACTTCATAATATATAAAAATCGATAGAAAATTAACTCTATAATAATATATAAGAAATCTTCAAGAATTAAAATATCATATTTAAGCATACTTTACGACCGGGCTACACCGGGCGTGTCTTCTAGCTAAGATAAATACTTTTGCAGTTTTAACAAAAAAGCTACAATAATATCAGAGCGTCTCCATTTACACTGAACATCTACAGAATGCCAACATCAATATATGACATATGAATGAAACCATGTGGAATTTCCACAGGTTCGCTAGTTATTATAGTTATTTATTATTATTTTTCATTATTATTTATTTTTATTTTTTGTTATTTATTATTATTTATTTTTACTTATTATTACTTTCAAGGCATTTTTTTTTCATTTCTTATATAAGCATTTCTTAACGTGTTCACCTTTGACCTAGTTGGAGTTGCTTATCAATCATCGCTACGTATCATATATATATATATATATATATATATATATATATATATATATATATATATATATATATATATATATATATCGTGTGTGTGTGTGTGTGTATGTGTGTGTGTCCTATAATAATTATTAAACACCTGAAGACACTAGTGTTTCATCCTTTCGGGAAGCATCAGTGTAGCATTGTGTAACGATTAACACCGGTCGATAGAGTCGAACCCGGTAACAAAAGCCATCTATGGATTCATTACACACACACACACACACACATACAAACACACACACACACACACATACATACATACATACATACATACATACATACATAGAATGATAAACAGATAGATAGATAGATAGATAGATAGATATGTTGTTGTTGTTGTAAGTAGTAGTAGTAGTAGTAGTAGTAGTAGTAGTAGTATAACCTCTTGGCCATTTTCTGTTATTCTATTCTGGTTGTTAACTCGGGTCCGGACATTTTTGAAGTTGTCGGTCTACCTGACCCTTTCTTGTTTCCACGGAACCCTAAGAGATTTCAACCCTTGGAAACCGATAACTTTTATCTCTAATTGCTTAAACGTTTTAGCGCTAATCGTGAAAAGTTCTACAGTTCGTATTTATCAAATTAAGACTTTAATCTCGAAACGTTTTATCTTTTCCTTTTCGGCCGGACCTTCTGTCGTAATCGTCTCTGATTTCGCAAATCCTTAAACCGTCATCTGGTCATTCAATCGCCTAATTGGGACAATGACCATTCGTTCTGATAAGCCAACTTAGGTACACACAGCAGGTGGTCACTTATTCGTTTATAACTGCTGATAGCAAAGTACACACTATTTTATCAATGGTAATACTTGGCGTTAACCGGAAGACAAGTTCGTGTTAGATTGATACGAAAATAATGTTACGTTTCATAAAGAAATATAGTAGAATAGGAATATGATATATTCACAGCAACGCGGTGAGTAACATGGGCACACAATTATTTTATTATTATTTGTATATTTTATCATTTAGGAAATACGCCCACCAAACCCTCATGCTTGTATCTCCGAATATTAGAATATTTATCCAAAGAAAAATACGGTTAGTGACATCATCCAGTACTTTATTTATTTTTGCGTGTGTGTGTGTGTGTGTGTGTGTGTGTGTGTGTGTGTGTGTGTGTGTGTGTGTGTGGTCACGAATAGGCTCCTATAAGGTTGACTATTTTAAAAAATTGATTACATATAATGATAGAAGATGTATCGAGACACAGGAATGGGTATGTTTGATCTGGCAGAACGATGGTTCATTAAAATCATGGGGTCTGCGTTCGCGCCTGGTCCACAAAGTATGGAAATAAAAAAATTAAAAAAAAAACGTTTACAAGTGTTTTTGATAAAGATGTACATGAGACTACTTTGACAAGTATGGTTTAACTTAAATAGGGATGGTATAATAAAATTGTGTGGTCTGCGTTCGCGCCTGACCTCCATAGAATGGAAATAGGCACAAACTTTAATAAAGACTTTTCATATCTATCTGCGTAAGTATACTTTTATAATTATGTTTCAGTTTGAAGAAATATGGTATAATAAAATTATGGAGTGTTCGTTCGCACCTGACCTCCATAGAATGGAAATATGTCACAAAGCTTAACAAGGTTTTTTAATATAGATCCACAGAATATTGTGATAAGTGTTTCAGTGTGAACAGGTATGGTATAATAAATTATATGTTTATCTATTTTATTTTAACTTTCATCATATTTTGCTTTGGTTTTGATACCTCCAAATTCGTATCTATCTCTTTACAACCCTTCCTTTTCATAACCTATCATACTTTCATAAATCAGAGTCCATTTTCTGTAGGCTGTTTTTGAACCCAGTCAACGACGGGTACTTTTGCTAGTATATATATATATATATATATATATATATATATATATATATATATATATATATATATATATATAACTACTTCATTTAATCACATAAATTAATATACGAAAGTATAAATTTAT
>NC_136502.1:98366969-98401969 GCF_053919585.1 Euprymna scolopes
TGGCATCGAAAACGTACGTTGATATGCTTATGCCCTTATTTTTTATTAGTCCGTTGACATATTTATCCAATAATCGATGTGCTCATATTCCATTTTGTCTGAAGTTTTCATTTTATGTATTAGATCTCTCTCTCTCTCTCTCTCTCTCTCTCTCTCTCTCTCTCTCTCTCTCTCTGTGTGTGTGTGTGTGTGTGTGTGTGTGTGTGTGTGTGTGTTAGGCACACGAGGTAAATAAATTCATGAAATAATTATTTACATATGCTCCAAGTATTCAACATTTAAATAGGTCAACGGGAACCAATTATATAAGAAAAAAAAACTGATGATGAATAAATTTTCACGTAGATATTATTTTGTGTAATTCTTCCGTGTATTTCACGCCTCGTTTAACAGAGCGCTTTCGTAAATTCTTTTCCAATTAATAATAAATTAGTTATGAATAAAAAAGAAATGTATGGAGCGAAAGTAACGATTCGCAAGGGCGCGAAATTAAAATCCAAGTCGACTGCGAGTCTCTAGTTTTTTTGTTCTTTTGAATTGCATTGCGTCGTCATATTTATTGTTTTTCGCTGGTATCAGAGGATATCGTGCGAAGCGGACTCGGTCTGGACTCACACAATGGCGGTTCCCTGTGATCACGGTAAAATGATGGTCACTGTGACAGGCTAATCTCAGCAAATCGGCCGATTGTTCGCGCCCCTGTCAGTTACACAAACGTCTGTTCAACTTTCCGTCGGTGACAGTTGGTCACATTGGGCGGATACGGTCGATGGAGACATCCTTGTTTCAGTTAATTGAGGCCCTAATTCGGATTTGGGTTGCCAGGTCGGTCGACAGGAATGCGAATTTTGCCTTCCCCTTCTCTCTCTCTCTCTCTCTCTCTCTCTCTCTCTCTCTCTCTCTCTCTCTCTCTCTCTCTCTCTCTCTCTAATATCCTTTCTTATCTCTCCGTCTTACTTTCCTCCTATCTAAACCTCTCTGTATCTTTTTCGCGCCATCCATTTCTGCTTCTCTCGCTATAATGTCCTTTCTCTCTCTCTCTCTCTCTCTCTCTCTCTCTCTCTCTCTTCTACTTCCTTCACTTTCAGTTCGTCTCTCTCGTTCCCACTTTTTCGCCTCGTCTCTCTTTCGCTCCGATCTTTTCTTCTTCTTCTTCTTCTTCTTCTTCTTCTTCTTTGTGCGCAACTGCTCGTGCGTGTTGTACCAATACCATACATTACATGTCATTTTTTTATTTTTTGCCCTCGACCTCTCCTTCACGCCATACCTTTTAATTCACGCACACACAAGCCCATATGCACGAATCTTTGTTTCGAGCTGCGTTTTGTTTCGAGGTTGACGAAAATAAAACATTGTATTAGAAAGCGTTTAATCGGGGAAAGATGAATAAATCCACTACTACTACAAAAAATAAAACTTTATATACACACACTAACACACAGACACACATACACATACACACACACACTAACATACTAACACACATTAGCACACACTAACACACACACACACTATTGAGACCCACCTTTAGCAACTTTTATACGTCCAACCTGGAGAATAAACTATTTAATACTATTAAAACACCTATTTACGTTAGGTACGTCGACGATATTTTTATTTTTGCTGACAATAATAACGAAATAGAGAAACAGAAGATCATTTTCAAACAAACTCCAAACTTGTTTTCACTTATGAATTAAATCCAAACAATAGTATACCAGTTCTTGACGTCCTCATAGACTCCAGCAAAGATGAATTCATTACTTCTGCAGGAAATGTCCTTTTCTCTCCCCTTCAACCTCTATCTCACAGAAGAGATGTTACCATTTACATTTTTTTTTAACATGGAGAAAAGGAACGAAAATAAAAATTGTCTCAGTCGTGAAGGATTTCTCCTCCACTGACAGAGAACAAGAAATTGAAGTGCAGCATCTGAAGAACAGATACTACACTTTGATCTTGTCCCGAATGTTGCGAGTTTGTCTCTGCTTTATCGTTATTTTCATGGCAAATGCTCGACTGAGCTTCAATCTATGCCCCCCCCTCATCAAACTTTCACTAGAAACACCCGTCTAGCTGAAAACACTATCAATAATTCCCCCCCCCCACTCTTTATCTGTGCCTAAACCTAAACGTAGATTCCATGAACAAAGCTTCTTTCTTAGAACTGCACGCCTGTGGAACTGTTTTCCGTTTTTCTGCTTTCCAGCTGATTACAGTATGGTTGTCTTCAAGTCCAACGTAAACAAGTTCTTGATGAGCCGTTCCACTTAAGTTAATAAATTTACCGAATTTCCATTACTAACGATTACTATATTGTCCAATTGACTACTGTACACTCTTAACCCTTATCCACGAGTGGTCTCTGGGCCTTGATAAGTGGAAAACATATATAAAAAGATTATTGAAACCAATTCCTGTATCTTAAACTTCAAAAATGAATGTCCCTGTCGATACAAGACCGCAATTGTAAAAAAAAAAAACTTTATTAATCGAGCCAAATCGATCTCCTCAAATAAAAAAAAATATTCTATAGCGAATCAAAGAATATCAAACAGGTCTTGATTAATAACCAATTCCCCAATTTCTTAGTAGATAAACACATTAAACTAACAATTAGAAACCTAGACCAAGTTAATAATACAATAACCAAGTTAACAATACCGATCCCATCCATATATTCTATCGCAACCAGCTACACCACAACTTTAAATCAGATGGAAATATACTAGCGAAATATAATACATCGATATATATCCCCAGTAAATAATAAGATCATATTTATATCTACTACAAGATATTAACAACTGCTAACATTAAAATTAAAAACAACACTCTCCGGACGATAAAATCAGTTGATGAAACCAATGTAGTCTACCAATTGAAATGCGCCTTGGGAGAATGCATCTCCAGCACCACTAGCTACATTGGACACATGACCAATACATTTCCCATACGATTGACCCTACACTTTTCAGATACAAGCTCGATTTGCCAACACCTAAAACAACATGGCTGCCCACATTCCCAGTTTAGAAAGGTCCTAGGTGATAACACAAAAATCATTCATATGGATTCAAATGTTAAATTTTTTTTTTAAATACTGGAAGCACTATATATAAAAAATAAACAACTAAAAATGAACAATATAAATTTTGAAGTGCCTGGGTACGTAACCATCCAGTATATATATATATATATATATATATATATATATATATATATATATATATATATGTGTGTGTGTGTGTGTGTGTGTGTGTGTGTGTGTGTGTGTGTGTGTGATAGAAAATGTAAATTCTATACCATTTTGTAAATCACACCTTTAAACCGGTGCACATTTATTTTAGCCACGTTCTTAACACGTTAAAAAAAAATTTTTTCACACGAGGCTCTACACTAGTTTTTTTTTTTTTTTACACGGGAATCACCACATTATCAAGGCCAAGAGGCCACTCAAGGATAAGGGTTAAAGAGTGTACAGTAGAAATTGGACAATATAGTAATCATTAATAATGAAAATTCGGTTCATTTGATAACTTATATGGAACGGCTCATCAAGAACTTATTTACGTTAGACTTTAACACAACCATATTGTAGTAAGCCGGAAAGCAGGAAAATGGAAGACAATTCCACATGCCTGCAGTTCTAAGAAAGAAGCTTTGTTCATGGAATCTACGTTTAGGTTTAGGCACAGATAAAGAGTGGGGGGAATTATTGATAGTGTTTTCAGCTAGACGAGTGTTTCTTGTGAAAGTTTGGCGAGGGGGACCATAGACTGAAGCTCAGTCGAACACTTTCCATGAAAATAACGATACATCAGAGACAAGCTCGCATCATCTCTTCTGTGAGATAGAGGTTGCAGGGAAGAGAAAAGGACATCTCCTACGAGGCTACGAAGTCTATTTTGAACTCTATCAAGGCAGGACAAGTCCTTTCTAGCAGCTCCTGTCCAGATGTGGCAACAGTATTCCATCCTTGGATGTACCTGGCTCTTATATAGATAGAGAATTGCATCAGCAGTGAGATATCTACTGGATCGATAGAAAGATCCCACCATTTTTCCAGCGGCCTTGGCAACAGATTTGATGTACGTGTTCCATTTAAGATCAGGAGTAATGGTCAAGCCCAGAAGCTTGCCAAAACTTGAGGCCTCCTGAAGACGAGAGCCATTCATTTCAACTGATGCCAGATGTGGATCAGAATGTTGATGATGTAAAGAGAGAAGCTTGGTTTTAGATGCATTAAAAGTAACCAACCACTCCTTTCCCCATTGTACTACGTGCTCAAGATCAGAGGAGAGAGAATCGGAGAGAACTTGGTCGTTTACTGTCTTAAATGGTAGTGTCGTCAGCATAAATGTCTACAAATGATGTAAGGATGTGATTTGGAAGATCATTAATGTAGATCAGGAAAAGAGTTGGGCCCAGGATGGACCCCTGAGGGACACCAGCATTAATACTGTGAGCTTCTGATTTTTGCCCCTCAACTACTACTCCTATGAACCTATCAGAAAGAAATGATTTAATAATTGAGAAGACATTTCCAGCTATACCATAGCTAGAGATCTTGTGAAATAAACCTTTATGCCATACCCTATCAAAGGCCTTAGATATGTCAAGAGCAATTGCCCTAGAAAGGTAGCCTCCGTCGAGAGATTTGCTAATCCTATGAGATATAACTGTAAGCACATCTGCTGTAGATCTAGCAGAACGGAAACCATATTGAGTGTCACTAAGAAGGTTATTTTTGTTGAGATGGTTGATTACTTCTGTATTTAACACAGATTCCAGCAACTTACTCATGACGCACAGAAGACTTATTGGCCTGTACTGAGAGGGGGATGAGCGATCACCTGAATTCTTAAATACAGGGCATACCTATGAAATTTTCCAGGGAGATGGGAAACTATTCTCCGTAAGACAACGTTTAAACAGTTTTGTAAGTATGGGCGCTAGTTCAGGTTGAAGTTTTTTGAGTACTATAATTGGAATACCGTCAGAGCCCGTTGCTTTACTGGAATCAAGGTTTTTGATTAGCTTCGCAACATCACGTACAGATATACATATATCACATAGCGTATTTTCTGATACAGGAGGAAATATTGGGGGTTGGCGGCCTTGGTCGCAAAGGGTAGAATTAGCTGCAAAGTTCTTGGCAAAGAGTTTGGCTTTGTCTGATGCTGACGAGATTACCTCAGGTCCATTGATGATAGTTGGGATAGAGCACACGCTTCTGTTTAAGTTCAAGAAATGCCTGAAGACGACTGATGAAACCTAGTTGAAAATACTTGCAAAAAACAACCAAGAAAAAAAAACAGATGGCCGAAGACGATTATGGAACTTTCTTGTACACATTCGAAAAACTGAAAAATTACAACAACAAAAAATTACAACAAAAATAAAGCTTATTAAGCAAAAAAATTCGGTGCTTTTTAACAATACTTCATTTAATCACATCAATTAATATACGAAGATCTAATTTTATGCGTAAATTATCAGTATTTATTTCAACAGTGATCAATACATAGATAGAGCTTGGTAGTAAGTTATGAAAATATATATAGCAATTAAGCTACACATAATATTCCGCATTTCATTCTAGTGAGAATTCGTCAGGCGTATGCATAAGCCTGACGAATTCTAACGAGGATGAAACGCGGAACATTCTGTGTAGCTTAATTGCCATATATATTTTCATAACTTACTATGTATATATATATCTTTTGCTGTTATCCTCCGTAGTGGTGTTCGAATGGAATTTTCTCCTCTCCCTGTCTTATACGAGCCAACACTTGCTCAGAATAAAGTCCGGCCGTCTTTGTTCATGACGTTTTCCTGGTCTTTTTCTTCTACATTTTGGATTTCCTTTCCCGACAGTATTGTCCTTTTCGTACAGTACGTCCATACCAGCGTAGAAGATCCCTCCTAATTGTGACTGAGATTAGCATAGTACCGTGACGATGGCGAATGTTAACATTTCGGGCATGATCGAATCTGATCGAAAATTCAGCGCAGCACCTTTGATTCGATGACTAGTAGTTTTCTTTCTTTTTCTTTCGTCAAAGGCCAACACCTGAAGCCGTACAAAGCACCAGTTCGTAATGCAGTTTGATAGATCTTGGACTTCAATCAACAACTGATTGTGTACGATTGCTTAGAATTAGTTGTAATATTAAGCAGTAACTAAGTTGCACACGCATCGTTTGCTTCTTTTTTTTTTTTTGCTTTTTTTCCATTTTATTATTATTATTATTATTATTATTATTATTATTATTGGCTCACATGGAGCTTTTACACAAGTCATCAAAGATCTGATTGAAAAATCTGTGGTGTTCCCTGGAAGCTGAGTGACAACAAGTCTCCCCAGATGTCCAGTACTCTCCACCTCCTTCGATAGCATTTGCAAATAAATTTGCGTTATCGCAATTCATCTCTGCATCTACTCCGAACCACGATTCGTCTTCAACTGCATCCTTACTTAAACTCGTCACGTGTCACTCGACTCTGACTGTCATCGGTCGATCATTGTGTCACCAACCGTCAATATTCTCCCAACCGGACACTGTCATTAAGTCCAACTTTAGCGTCCTTCAATTGTTTCTATTATCGTTAACTCATAGCAACTTTCCAGGGTGCCCGCAAACCAAATCTAAATATATCTATATCTATATATATATATATATATATATATATATATATATATATATATATAGATAAATAGACCCGTTTGTTTGTCACTGCTACACTTTAACTGACAGTCTCACTTAAAGTTTTTGTCTATCTTCCTACCTATTGTCTACTAAAAAACCCTATTCTTGAATTATTTTGTTAACTATCCTTTTTTTTCTCTCCTATTTCCTGTTTTATTGGGGGATCAATTATAGTATCACACTATTTGTCCAGTAATATCGTACGTGTTGATTTCATAAGACTTTGATGTAGACCTTGTTAAAGACTAGGAGATATCTAATGTTATTGATTTAGTTTCATTTAAATTATTCTGCGTAAAATATATAGTCCGGAAATAACTGTTAGGATATCAACAGTAAAACGGGATTGCCTAAATTCATGCTGTTCGTCAAAGAGAAGTTTAGTATTTTCGATGTGGATTTCTTGCTGAAGAGTTGGAAGAGACATATATGGTGATGATTTTGTGGGTCGTTTCTTCCACCAAATTTCTTGAAAAATTGGTACAACGTATACAGATTTCCAGCTACCGGTGAAGCAAGATTCTACGAGAATTTAGAAAGGACAGTAAAAAAAAAACAAATGTAACATGCAGCCGCAGCCGAGATTGAACTCACTACACAAGTTTGTAGTGGAATTCAAATTTTGTCCGTAGCTGAATACTTGATGATTCGCTAGGGCTATCAAGGGTATTTTTTATCGTGACGCCATCACTAGATGGATTGCCTAGCACGGCTTAAGAGAGCGCCATTTACTCTCGAGACAAAGATAGACCGCTCCAGATTCCTAACCTGGTATTTTACCTCGTGGTACATAATAGCGCCTCGCTTTCTTAAGTGGTCATCCATCTGGTACTGGTCGGGCTTGACGTTGCTTAACTTCGGTGATCTGGCGAGAACCGGTGTGGTTGTGCCGTAAGAAAGGACAGAGGTCAGCTCATCACAACATTTCTTTGGTACTATAGCAGGGATAGGTTTATAATATGGCAAAATCACATTGACATCCGGTTCCCGCCAGTCACCGGTTAAGTAACTTAAGCCTGGTCAACCATTTGCAAATTCTAGGTGCTGTACGTGTTCTCCGCTTATCTTGGCATTGTCTTCGGTCAGTCTTTGGCCTCTCCATGCCACTGGACCAAAGCAGTGCCGATTCAGAAGTGTGGTTGGCGATTTCGCAACCATTGCCTCTCAATTAAACGTACAGCTACCCTTACATGAGTGGCCATTGTTTCTTTGAGATTAGACGGAGGCATCGATTGATAAGGATAAGATCTGGTCTACATGTTTTAAAGATGATGTCTTTTTTTTTTTATTGTACCTATTTACTATGCCTCCCCACGGGACAGAGTTAGACACCAGGGTCGTTTTTTAACGTGGAGAAAAGGTACAAAAATAAAAAATTGTCTCAGTCGTGAAGGATTTCTCCTCCACCGAAAGAGAACAAGAAATAGAAGTGCAGCATCCGAAGAACAGATACTATACTTTGATCTTGTCCCGAAGGCCAACATAATGTTTTGTTTTTTTTTTATTGTAGCAAGGGAATGGGTAGGGGAAAATCAGATGGTTTAGTCGAGTTTCCGTCCCTAGTGATAAAATAAGAAGGGGTTAGATTGCGAAGTCCAAGATAGAACTTAGGGTAGGGTAGGGCAAGCAATTCAGCCTTGTCCGTCACGTGAAAGCGATTTCATGTGAAGGTTTGTTGATTGACCATTGTTCACAACAATCTCTCGATACTCTATTCCGTGAAATAGTGCAGTACCTTTTTTTTTTTTGTCCTAATAGCATTCTTTCGTCCTCTTTTGCTAGTAATAATATTAACAACAACATTAGTCTTGATTTTTTTTTCTTTACCACTGGATGCAAGCAATGGCGGACCAAGCGAAGTGATTCATGATAAGCTCCCCATCGTGAAGCCAAGTTTTTCAGATGGTTTTCATTGTGTGCCACAAGACAGAAGGGGGTCAGTCATTCAGTCCTGGTAAACACCCCAGTTGTACTGTTTGCATTCTGAACCGGAAAGTGTGCGTGTTGGGGGTCAGGAGTGAAGTATTTCATCGGGTCGAATCTCAGGGCTTCTTATCCGTTACTATGGCAACAATCGTGTCAAAAACTCTCGAAACACACACGTTATCGCGCAGCTATTTGGAATCCAGATAGTTTTGACCGGTAAGTAGCACGAAATATTGTTCCTCGAAAGATTGAACTATACCACACATAATATATATATATATATATATATATATATATATATATATATATATATATATATATATATATATATATATTAGCAGGCCGTTCGGCATTGCCCGGTCGTAAAATACGCTTAGATATGATATTTTGGTGAATAAAGATTTCGTATTTATTATTATATTATATTGGAACCAATATATAGTAGTTATTTAAACAGTTTTAAAAAATGGCTTATGCGCCACCGCCGAGAATCGAAACGAAAACGCTTAACTTACGATTTATTTTTTCCTTTGATTTTGATGCCTGAGCCATGAAGACATGCATGCTGCAAGGCAAAAAATTAAAGCATGAACTAATAGCTATTACGTTACGCATACGTAAACCGTCGTTCGACCTTCACCTGGCAAATTTCATTTTTTTTATTTTCACACTTGCACTGCACTGATTTTCCCCAGCTAAAATCCAAATATAAAGTTTCGCATCGGTTCTATTATCCTATATATTAAGTTTAATAATCCAGTGACGATAAAATCCAAATATGTATGTTCTTGAAGTTACATATTTGTATTTTACCGTCACTGGATTATTTATCTTCTGCCAGACTATCCATTCATGTGTAATCACCTTTTTCTTCTCCATATTCCCTCTGCTTCACTTTTTTTTGTTTTCAAGTAAGATCTTTGACTTACTTGTTGTTTCATCAAATACTTTTGCATGTAAAATCCGATCCCGCATTTTCCTAATTCCTACCCTCTGATGAGAAGGAAAGTATTTCTTCGAAACTCCGCGGATTAAGGACTATCCACTTATCTAGTGTTTCCTTTTCAGAGTAAATATGTTTTTAACTCATTTCAAAGTGTTTTTTAACATGTTCAATTAACTGTTTTCTCGTATTATAAGCTCTATCTCCTATTTGGTTTTATCAAGCTTTTACATCTGGCTGAGATAACTTTATAAATATTAATTCTTTAATATTTATAATATACTTTAATTTTACCATCTTGGATCATTTTGGTAAATTTAATTGTAATTTTTATTTTATATATATATATATATATATATAAGCCCCCCCCCTTTGGGTAGAGCACTGTCGTAAATAACCTCACGTGCTACTTAATTGGCTGAAAATGTTTGTTTGTAAATAAAAGTGGTGGACGAATGTTGGTTTAAAATAAACATTTATGGGGGTTATTTGCGGGCCCCGCTCTCGTGGGTAGAACTGCTGACTGTCAACGCAATGGTCGTAAGTTCAATCCTCGGCTTGGGAAAGATGCTAGTCCAGCGGCACTGATGAGTTGTGATACAACGAAACAGTACTGTATGTCGATGACTACAAAATAGAGAGAGAGGGGGGGGGAGAGAGAGAGAAAGGAGAGTGTGGGAAGAAGAAAAGCATTTGCACTTGGAAAACTTCGTTTCGTATTTGAGTTATATTATAGAAATTAGAAAGCCAAATAATGACGTGTGTTTGGGGTTTTTCACCTAATTAAGAATAAACAAGCTTTCGACTTATAAAAATGTCTTTCTTGGGTTCTGACGATTTTTTTTAACTACTTTACTATTTGGAGGCATAAAATCCATCATGGATAGTAGTCTGTGGATTCATTAGTCACGATTGGCTTAAATGCCTCTGGTGCTACACATGACTGTATGTTATCGGTTAATAAGGGAAGTACTAGCGCTTTGAAATATATATATATATATATATATATAGATAGATAGATAGATAGATAGATATATATATATATTTATATATTAGTGGCCTGCAAGGCTACAGGGGAGACAACCAAGCAAAAAAACACCCTCAGCAAAATTCATCCCAAAGCAGCAAAATGGAAGCTGGCCTGCAAGGTCAGTATATATACAAATATAGGCAAATTTGGGTATATTTTATTGGTTTGAAAATATAGGTTCTTTTTTCCAATTGTCATAAGTTTTTAACCATAAAACCATAGAATAGTATTATAATCTCCAAAAATCCAGCAAATGCTCATATAGTTTCGTCCCATAGAACAAAAGATATGAGCATTTCAATAATAAATTTGTCTACGATTATAAATATATCCATATACATAGATAGATATATCCATAAACAGACGGGCAAACATACAGACAGATCACCTTTTTGGCAATTTTATAGATCCCAAATATCAATGACTATTGATCAGAATTAAACAAATGAAGGCTCGTTGGAAAGGTAATAACCTTAATCGTATTGTGGGCTATGTGATATTTGCCCCCATGGTCGCATATTTAGATCATCCATCATCCAGGGCTGTTTTGGCACTTTTTTACAGCCATAAAATGTTTTAATCATTTTTCCCCAGTTTTGCATATGAATTGCAAAATATCTTATATTTCCCCCAAAATATCTGGCTTTGATGGAGGGGAGACTAAAACTTACTGCTACGGTTTAAAATGACATGAAATAACGGCAAGGAGAGACTTGATTCCAAATATTTCTCATCTGTTATATCTCCCCTCTTTGGATTTTATACATAAAGTAAATTTCACAGCAGATAAGGATTATTTGATACTGTTGATAATCCTTATACACTGTGAAATTTACTTTATGTATGAAAACTAAAGTGGGGAGATATAACATGTGAGAAATATTTGGAATCAAGTCTCCCCTTGCTATTATTTCAGATCATTTTAAACCATAGCTTTTAATCTTCCCTCTATCAAGAGCAGAGGTTTTGGGAATATATATATATATATATATATATATATATATATATATATATATATATATATATATATATATATATATATAAAATCATTTTAATACCTACAGACATTAGTGTTTCAGAATCATCAGCGTGGGAAGTTACGATGGCCGCTGATCATGGTATTTGAAACCCGCATTGAAGGCATCTCTCTCTCCATTTGCAAGGGACATAACCACAGGTTCAACATCAACCGCAACGATATTCAAGTGAATTTAACATTAATGAAGGCATAAACGTGATTATGAGTCGATCTACAGCGATCAAGTGACTGGAGGTCACGATCTCGTATACGTAGGCCAATTGACCGACTTTTTCATTTACAGAGTGCTCCAGTTAAATTTAGAAATATGTTTCTTAAAGAGGCGGAAGTAACTGACCATTTTGTGTATCCGTTTGTCTATTGGTCACTTATAGGTTTTAAAGTAACTTATGAACTACTGGTAGAATTACATCATGTTTGATATGAAACCTCACTAAGATGTGAGAAGCCTATCGGAGGATAAAGACACTACTACTACTATTACTACTACTACTACTACTACTACTATTACTACTACTACTACTACTACTACTACTACAAACACAAATAACGTGGAATAGAAATCTATAAACCACTAGAAGAATACCCGTCCCAGGACGGGTAAAATGAATTTCTTGAACAAAAAAGTTTCACACCAATCCCATACTCTTTTGCGACAAATAAAATCAAGATATATTACGATACTAATGCTGTCTTTATTCTAGAATCCTTATTCCAATTTTGATCAAAATCCATTACATGCTTTTGGTTCTAGCAAACGTCTATAATTTCAGGCTTAAGCTTAAGGAGACTTAAAAAGGAATTGAAATTCACGGAATCTGTCTTAATCAGTCTTGGTGCCTAACGACCATAGATCAAATTTAATACAGATCGTAAAATTAGGAATTTTGAAATAGTAGCTTATGACCATATTATCCCTTTCCTAAAACCTTTTTTTAAATATTCCAAAGAAATTTGAGTTTTGGGAATATTTATTAATTGGTTTCTTTGTTAGTTTTGTTAAAAATTTGCAAAAATTGAATAATTCTTGATTTTTACGAATGACCCCTTGCTCACCTCTTTTGTCTAAAATTAGAATACTTTGATACATATATGTATATATACAGCTGCAGATGAGTTGTCATAAAACAAAACAGCACTGTATGTGAATGACTATATATATATATATATATATATATATATATATATATATATATATATATATATATATTTGTTTGTTTTTTACTATAATAATTATTAAATACCTACAGACACTAGTGTTTAATCCTTTCGGGAATCTTCAGTGCAGGATGTCACGATTAATACTTGTCGAACGATTCGAACCCCGCATCACGAGACATCTCTGGCTCGATTAGCGAAGACCTAATCCATTCGGCTACCATTAACCGTGAAATAACGTCGAATTTAAACATTTTAATTTTAAATATTCATTTACGTCAGTCAGAGAGTGATCTAATCGTTATACGATGATCTATGCATAAGAGCTAAGTTGACCGACTTTTAATTCAACTGAAAGTGCTCAACGGTAAGAAACGAATTTCTTAAAGGGGCTGTCATAATTATTTTATTTTACTATAATAATAATTAAATACCTACAGACACTAGTGTTTCATCCTATATATATATATATATATATATATATATATATATATATATATATATATATATATATATATATATATATATACTCATGTTCACCCCTTACAAAGCATTTCGCCATTTGGACGTAAGGGGCTACTATTTGGGTCCATGTCTAGGAAAGATTAACAAGATGTTTGTTTATATTACATTTAAACTTCTACATATCAGTACAGCCAGGGAAGCAGGCAGCAGGAAGGGAATCCAAAGTCTAGCTGTTCATAGGGAAGAAACTATTAGAATAGAAGAAGAAAATTAATGACTAAAATATATTTTACATTAATTTATTATTCGACAGTATACGGCTAGGGAGTTGTTTATGCTGTTTAAATTGTCCATAAAAGTAAAAAAAAATACTTTAACGGATTTAAATAATCTTTAATCCTTATTGATTATTTATTATTGATTATTTATTAATCTTTATTGATTATTTATTATTGATTATTTATTAATCTTTATTGATTATTTATTATTGATTATTTATTAATCTTTATTGATTATTTATTATTGATTATTTATTAATCTTTATTGATTACAAACGAATTTTTATGGAAAACTGGATTACAATTACTTGAATTATTAAAAAATTTTTGAATTAATACAAAATTTTTGAATTTTTACAAAATTTTTGAATTATTACAAACTTTTGAATTATTACAAAATTTTTTAATTATTACAAAATTTTTTAATTATTACAAAATCTTTGTAATTATTACAAACTTTTTGTAATTATTACAAACTTTTTGTAATTATTACAAACTTTCTGAATTATTACAAAATTTTTGAATTATTAAAAACTTTTGAATTATTACAAAATTTTTGTAATTATTACAAACTTTTTGAATTATTACAAAATTTTTGAATTATTACAAACTTTTGAATTATTACAAAATTTTTGTAATTATTAAAAACTTTTGAATTATTACAAACTTTTTGAATTATTACAAAATTTTTGAATTATTACAAACTTTTGAATTATTACAAAATTTTTGAATTATTAAAAACTTTTGAATTATTACAAAATTTTTGTAATTATTACAAACTTTTTGAATTATTACAAAATTTTTGAATTATTACAAACTTTTATAATTATTACAAACTTTTTGTAATTATTACAAAATTTTTGTAATTATTACAAACTTTTGAATTATTACAAAATTTGTGTAATTATTACAAACTTTTGAATTATTACAAAATTTTTGTAATTATTACAAAATTTGTGTAATTATTACAAACTTTTTGTAATTATTACAAAATTTGTGTAATTATTACAAACTTTTGAATTATTTCAAAATTTTTGTAATTATTACAAACTTTTTGTAATTATTACAAAATTTTTGTAATTATTACAAACTTTTTGTAATTATTACAAACTTTTTATAATTATTACAAACTTTTTGAATTATTACAAAATTTTTGTAATTATTACAAACTTTTGAATTGTTACAAAATTTTTGAATTATTACAAACTTTTTTAATTATTACAAAATTTGTGTAATTATTACAAACTTTTGAATTATTAAAAACCTTTTGAATTATTACAAACTTTTTGTGATTATTACAAACTTTTTTGTAATTATTACAAACCTTTTGTAATTATTACAAATTTTTTTTATTTATTATAAACTTTTTGGATTATTACAAACATTTTGGATTATTACAAACATTTTGGATTATTACAAACATTTTGGATTATTACGCACATTCTGGATTTTAATTTTATTCAGTGTTTCAACAGCATAATTCTGGATTTTTCGTTTGGGATCATTATCTTATATCATCTTTATGTATTGATAATATTGGATCTTTCCATACCTTTGCATCTGTTTTTTTTTTAATCCTTGAATTTTAATGTATCCTCTGATTTCTTAAGCCCCTCCCCATTTTATAAACTCTTTACACAAAAAGTCTTTTTATTTATTTGCATTTATGACTAGCTTTCATATAATGCTGTTTCAATTAATGACAATGCTAGCAAATTGATAGTTTCGCTATAATTTTCATTTGCTAATATCTTTCCTCTGATGTGAAGAAAGCATTTCTTTGAAACTCCGCGAATTAACTAAATTTCAACATACCTTTTTTTTTTTAGTATCATGTAGAACAATAAATTAATGCAAAGTATATTTTTAGTCTTTAATCTATTTTTTCTATTATAACAAGCTCTATTTCCTATCTTGGTTGTATTGAGCTTTTTTATTTGGTGGGGATTACTATAGAAATATTTATATTTATATTTACTTTATATATATATATATATATATATATATATATATATATATATATATATATATATATATATATAAAGAGGAAGAAAAAGATATGTATGTATGTATGTATGTATGTATGTATGTATGTATGTATCTATCTATCTATCTATCTATCTATCTATCTATCTATCTATCTTTCAAGTTAGTAACTGTTTTGAGCCAAAGCGCGTCCATATATCCGTATAGGTGTCATCGACATTCCAATCCGTCTGTTTAAAAAAAAGAAAAGAAAAAAAAAGAACTATATATTCAACAATTCTAATTATCGATAAGCTTAAAAAAATCTAACAAACCGGATCCTTTTATTTTGCGGGTCCAAAGAAAATCCTATAAAACTGCCAGTTGGCAGTTCCTTCAAGAAACGACAAATACCAGAAAGGAACAAAAATATTAAAGGTGAGGTTTGTGAGTTTAAAGAGTTAAAGTAAAACCTGTTTACCCGACCCCCACTTCTACACCCAGAGCCAATTCAATAGGTTTTTTCACCACATCAGAATATATTCTCTCTCTCTCCTTCTCTTTCTCTCTGTCTCTATCTCCCTATCATCTCTTCTCCCCTCTATTGAGCGCCATCACTCCCTTCCGGGATGCGGAAATAGAATCACACACGGCATCGGCATCTACCCCTGATGAGCCATTTTAGTCCAAACAATTTGTAGTTGCGAAAACCAGAAATACAATTTAGTTGAGCTTCCACTTCTTTTTTTTTCTTTTTTTTTTTTTACTCGGAAGCCACATTTATCAAGACCTGAAAGCCACTCGAGGATAAAGGTTAATGCGTGTGAGGTGGTCATTGAGACAAGAGCGTAGTGATCGTTGGTGGGGGAAATTGAGTATAATTTGATTATTTAAGAGGGCGGCTCAACAAGAATTTGTTTATCTTGGACTTGGAAAATATCACGTTGCAGACAGCTGGAAAACAGGCTGGCCGTACAGAGTTCCACAAGCAAGCAATTCTAGAAAAGAAACATTGTTCATGAAATTTGCGTTTAGATTTAGGTAAAGACAGAGAGTGGGGAAAATTGTTGACAATGGCTGTAGCTAGAGGAGTGTTTGCTGTGAATGATTTGCAAGTGGAGTGAAGATCACTAGAGTATTTGTCATGAAAATAACCATAGAGCAGATACTTACTCCGTCTTTTCTGAGAGAGAGAGAGAGAGACAGAGAGAGAGAGAGAGACAGACAGAAAGGAGAAAATGACATCACCTACTAGATTTCGAAGTCGGTTTTGTAACCTTGTCAAGGCTGGAAAAGGGGTGATCTGGACAGCTCCTCCAAACATGTGCAACGATACTCCATTTTATACACGTAGATGATTGCGTCCGGAGTAAAATACATTCTGGAGCGGTAGAAAGATGCAACAATGTTTTTCCAGCAATTTTGGCAAATGATTGTATGTAAGTCTTCCATTACAGGTCAGGAGAGAGAATCAGTTCCAGAAGCTTGTCGAACCAGGATGCTTCATCGAGGCGAAAGCCATTCATTTCAATTGGAACCAGGTGGGGACTAGACCGTTCCTGGTAAAAAGATGGAAGCTTGGTATAGCGTGCATTAAAATTAACCAACCAACGTTTACCTCATTGCACCACGCCTTCAATGTCGGGGGAGAGAGACTTCGAGAGATCGTGTTGCTATAGATGACAGTGTCGTAAGCATATATGTCGACAAATAAGCTTAAACGGTCAATATCTAAGAAGGCGGAGAGATTGTTACCCTCACATGCATAAATCATAATACTGTCATCCAAATTAGAAGGTACTAATTGTAAATGTGGCCTTCTTCTGACGGTCAAAGGTTCAATCCTCAGTGTGGGCGACACTCAAATTACAATGGTGAATGACTTAGTAGTACGTCTCCCCAATGATAACTGACGAAACGAAACTATGCTATCCCAGCGACTTAAATAAAGTCGTTCGAAATTCCATGCAGATTCCCGAAATTGACGAAAAGATTCCCAAGTTCGACAACGTACACCTAAAGAAGATCGGCGGTCACATCGACGGAAACGTTGTTAAAATGGCACTTAAGATGAGAACAGTAGTTCCAAAAATCCAAATAATATGAATAACCAACCACCATCTCAAAAATTGATAAACATAAGAAACGGATATTTGTTTTGGTACAGGGTGTTTTATGTGATGTTTTGAATATAATAAACTAGTTATGACCAAAGTTTCATTTCATTCGGACAAAACACTAAGAAACGGGGCCTAATTAGAGTTGGGGCCCGTTTTGGGGGGGGGGGTCACCCTGTATTCGTTGATGAAAAAAGGGGAGGAGAAGTATTTTTTTTTCTGCTTTATTTCTCTCCTTCACTTTGTTGCCTTTGGCTGACCAACATTCGTTAACGACCCTGGTGTCTAATTCTGTCCCGTAGGGAGGCATTGTAAATAGGAACATTCGTTGACGGAAGGGAAAATAAGATAGTCGAGTTTATGTATTTTAAAAGCGTCAACATTTCGTATTTTCGTCGAGGGTCAATCTGATACACGCCGTACTTACATACAGGAGGAATTGGTTCGAATTTCACTTTAGGCGTAATTACTTTTTACTTTTTATTCTGAAAATTAACTTTGCCAGTTCAAATTAACACCAACGAAATAAAGGAATAAAAAGGAAAAATAGTTTTCTATTATTAGGATGGAGGCCATTGAAAGTCTCAGAAAATTTTTTGGGTTTGTATTACTATACACATGGATTCGAAAAAGTTGTCAGAAAACAAATATATAATAAATAAATGTTATCAAAGTTACTTTTCTACCAAACTGGATATGTTTTTAGTGTTTTTATTTAATGTAATATGTTTATTCAGTTCGAACAACATACAGTGTTTACCGATGTATTGGAAACTTAAAAATGGCGCCCGACATTCTCTTTGACACGATAAGTTTGGGAAAAGGAGTTATAAATAGAAAACTAGATAAAATACTGTTAGAAACACGCTCAATATATGTTACCGTGACTTAAGCTGACATATATTTGGTGGGTTTTTAACAGTATTTTGTCCATTTTTTATTTATAACTCCTTTTCCCGAACTTACCGAGTTAAAGGAGAGAGTCGGGCGTCATTTTTTAATTTTCCAATACATCGGTAAACACGGTATGTTTTTCGAAGTGAATAAACATGTAACATTAAATAAAAACACTAAAAACATATCCAGTTTGGTAGAAAAGTAACTTTTCTTTCCTTTGATAACATTTAATTGTTATATATTTGTTTTTTTGTTTTTTTTGACAACTTTTTCCAATCCATGTGTACAGTGAAACAAACCCGATATTTTTCTTTAATAATTAGAAAAAAAGAACGATTTTTCATTAATAAAAAAAATATACGGCATTACTCAATTTTCACATTTTTTCAAATTTAACCTTACGAAATAATGCTTTTATGCGATGTGACGAACTATTAAATTATAAAGATTGCTTAATTTATCCTTTTCCCCTATAATCTACGTCATTCATAGAAATTAGGAGCCCGAGGAACGCCGAGTACCCGTGCTAGTCTATATATAAAGTTTTGAAATTTAAAATCAAAGCAATTTTCAAGTTTTGTAAAATTACTAGCCTGGGTGCCCGACGTTGCCCGGGTGTTTGGAGGTGTGTGTTGAGCAAAAAAAAAAAAAAAATTGGTAGTAGGCAGGCAGGCTCGAACCCGTACCGCGAAGGAGGAAAAGAACGTGAAAATAAAACGTGACGTCTTTGCCGTTGGGTCCATCGCCAAACCGGTAGTGACGAAGGTTTAAATAAAGGCTAGTCAATTGACAAAAGGGGATTACTATCGAAAATATCGACGAAAAAAGCCACCCCTTATTGTAGAAAAGTGCCCAGTTGAGAGTGAAGGAATTAATATTTTTAGCCAATTGTTCGGTATTTGTCGTCTGAAGGGTCGAGCTTGAAAACGATACTGATCTCATGCAAATCCGTCGCCTCTGTCGAGAGTTTAGGCTTACAAACATACATATATTTAAACAAGTGAGATTTATATTATCGATGTTTGTACCATTAAGGCATATGCACAGTAAGATTGTTTTTTGTATTTTGTATATATATGCATATGTGTGTGTGTGTGTGTGTGTGTGTGTGTGTGCGTGTGTGTGTGTGTGTGTGCGCGCGCGCGTTTTCACATTAATGTGCCACCGATTAATCGTAAATGTCCCTCTGCCTTTTTTACAAGTATTTTAATATTTTAAGTCTTTGTACCCACTCGGCGTAAATACCCCCCCTGACAAACCCGACAGGCAGCAAAGTCGCACCCCTACGCAGTAGATATCCCTGGTTGTAAGAAAGCCTTATACTCCAATAGTTTCTTCCCCAGAATTGCTAGACTTTGAAATTCCCTTCCGGGTTCCTGATTCCCCAACTGTAGTGACATGCAAATATTCAAGTTTAAAGTGAACAGACATCTTGCTGCTCAACTCCCTACATAGTATCCCTTCAACTTATGTCCCTGATAGAAGCCACCTACATCAAAGTGGCACTGTGCCTTGTTTGGGGTGAAAATGTAATTTTTAAAAAAATGTGATTGTCAGTTGGTGATCGACACGTTGAAAGGATTTGGAAACGATCGGTGAAATAGTCAAAATTTGATCATTGAAATGGACGGTTCGATATAAATTTGTTATCATTGGACTTTAAAACGATTACGTTGTAGTCAGATAGAGGTAGCCCAGTTGTATTGCGTTCCAAATATGTGGCGTTATTAGAAAGATGTTGTTCATGAATGCTCCGTTTAGTTTTAGGTACATGGAGAAAAATATACGGCATAATCACGTTGACACACCGGTTCCCGTCAGATCACCAAAGTTAAGCAACGTTGAGCCTGGTCAGTATTAAAATGGGTAGCCATTTTGGAAATTCCGGATAGTGTGTATGTGCTCTCCATTTATCTCGGCATTGTTTCCAGTCAGTCTTTGGTCTCTCCCTGCCACCAGACTTAAGCAGTGCCAACGCAAGAGAAGTGTGGTTGGGATTGCGCAACCCTTGCCTCACAATTACACGTGCAGCTACCCTTACAGGGGATGTCCATTGTATCTTGAGACGTAACGGAGGCATTGCATGTTACATGGAGGAAGGAAAATTCTTTTTAGTGGTTGTAGCTAGACGAGTTTTGGCTGTGAATTGGGAAACCAGAGATTTGAGCTCAGTCGAGCACTTAGCATGAAAATAACAATAGAGCACAGAAAGACTAGCAACGTCTCTTCTGCGAGAAATGGGTTATTGCGATGCTGGGCACCCTTGTCTTTTAATGTATTTTTCATTTACTTTTTTGTTTTGTTTTGTATTTTTTTTTTTTTTTTTTTTGTCAGTTCATTTGTTTTACAATGTTTCTGGTGCGTAGCACAACGTTACAGTCGAAGAGAAAACGTTTCTTTTTCTCTAATTTGAGAAATGCTTCGGTTGCTAGCGGAGCAGGTCTGTTGACTTGAAACCTGAAACTTGCAGTCAAACCTGCTCATCACTGATGAGCGATCTCGGAGAATCTACTAGATGTGTTCTATGATAGTTACATAAAGAGGGTCGCGTTTTAATGGAAAAGTTTGAATGACACCGTAAATGCCAGAGGTCACCCTCAGAATAGAATTCAATGAAACCAGTTGATTTTTTTTTTACATAGGTATTGCCACTTATCAAGGCCCAGGGGCCACGTGAGGATAAGGGTTAAAGAGTGTACAGTAGACAATTGGACAATATAGCAATTGTCAGTAATGGAAATTCAGTAAATTTGTTAACTTAAGGGCAACGGCTTTCAAGAACTTGTTTACATTGGACTTGAAGACAACCATATTGTAGTCAGCTGGAAATCAGGAAAACGGAAGACAGTTCCACAGGCGTGCAGTTCTAAGAAAGAAGCTTTGTTCATGGAATCTACGTTTAGGTTTAGGCACAGATAAAATGGGGGGGGTATTGATAGTGTTTTCAGCTAGACAAGTGTTTCTTGTGAAAGTTTGGCGAGGGGGGGCATAGATTGAAGCTCAGTCGAGCACTTGCCATGAAAATAACGATAAAGCAAAGACAAACTAACTACATCTCTTCTGTGAGATAAAGGTTACAGTGAAACAGGACATCTCCTATGAGGCTACGAAGTCTATTTTGAACTCTGTCAAGTCATGATAAGTCCTTTTCAGCAGCTCTTGCCCAGATGTGGCAACAGTACTCCATCCTTGGACGAACTTGGCTCTTATATAGATAGAGAATTGCTCAGCAGTGAGATATCTACTGGATCGATAGAAGGATCCCACCATTGTTTTCCAGCGGCGTTGGCAACAGATTTGATGTACGTGTTCCATTTCAGATCAGGAGTAAAGATCAAGCCCAGAAGCTTGTCAAAACATGAGGCCTCCCCAAGACGAGAGCCATCCATTTCAATTGATGCCAGATGGGGATCAGAGCGTTGATGATGTAAAGATAGAAGTTTGGTTTTAGATGCATTAAAAATAACCAGCCACTCCTTTGATTTCTTTGATTGAAGATTTTCCGTCTCTTAGCTGGTGAGATGGTGAGATTTCAAGTAGATGAGACGCAGCGTAGACCATATGGTTGGATGTAGCAAGACAAGCTATCTGTTCAACTGCCTGGCTATCTTTCTCTTCCCGATGCGTACGAAACTAACGTGTTCGATGTTTTCTGTGATTGCTCTTCTCTTTGTAATAAACTTTTATTTAAAACTAAACATCGGCGTCTGAATGATTGTATGCACAGACAAGCAAGAACCCGGGCTATCGACGGCGACGACGACGACGACGACGATGATGACGATGACGACGATGATGACGACAACAACATGAGTTTATAATGTTTTATACACACCTACCGATAAGTAAAAATCTAACACGATTATTGTTAAAAACGATTGTTAACACGATTATTGTTAAAAGCGTTGTTTCGTCAACATTTTTAGTAAGCGGGAAAAACAAAATGAAGAAGGCCTGCAAAGCACTACCGGATCGATCTTTTCCTGGAATTCTGTGGGAAGGTATACATACCCCATTCTCCAGCCTAATCCAATCATCGAACAAAAGTGTAGACATGACAAACATTTACTAAGTCTTGACACACACATTCCTATTTTGCACACACGCGCGCGCGCACACACACACGCACACATATGCGCGTGCGCACACACACATGCGCGCACACAAACACACACGCACAAACACTGTCAAAATTTTAACAGGGTTGAAACGAAGAAAGAGACAAAGGCTCCCTCACAAAAATATGTTAACTTGGAAGAGGAGAGGGGATCCAGCTACCATTTTCTACGTCCACACTCACATCCGCTCTTTAAAGCAAGTTGACTTAGCGTCAAAAGAGAAGGGGAACCTTGAGTATGTCAGACCATTTGCCCCTGCCCCAGTCGACACATTGTTTCCTCGACATGTTGCTCCGGTTTAGAAAGGTCAATGTACACAACAATTTAGGGGCCACTTGATGTCAATGTCACTGTTTACGATGAATGCTCGTATATGTGTGTGTTAACGACGGATGCCTGTATATGTGTGTGTTTACGACAGATGCCTATATGTGTGTGTTTACGACGGATGCATGTATATGCGTGTTTACGCCAGATGCTTATATATGTGTGCGTTTAAGCCAGATGCCTATATATGTGTGCGTTTACGCCAGATGTCTATATATGTGTGCGTTTACGACGAATGCTTACATATGTTATGTGTGTTAACGAACGACGAATGCTTACATATGTTATGTGTGTTAACGAAGGATGCCTATATATGTGTGTTTGTGTTAACGACGGATGCTTATATGTGTGCTAACGACGGATGTCTATATATGTGTGTGTTAATGACGGATGCCTATATGTGTGTGTGTTAATGACGGATGCCTATATATGTGTGTGTTAACGACGGATTCCTATATATGTGGGTGTTAACGACGGATGCCTATGTGTATGTTAACGACGGATGCCTATATATGTGTGTTTGTGTTAACGACGGATGCTTATATACGTGTGTGCTAACGACGGATGCCTATATATGTGTGTGTTTACCACGGATGTCAATATATGCGTGTGTTTCGACGAATTCGTGTTTTATGGGGTGTTTATGAGGAATGTGTCTACACGTGTGTGTGTTTACAGCGAGTTAGTGTATATGTGTGCGTGTTTACAGAAAATGCGTGTATATGTATGTGTGTATGTGTGTGTTTACAGCTAATGCGTGTATACGTATGTGTGGATGACAAATGCGCGTTTCTTTTTTAAGTCTTTCTTTGACTTACACATGTATATGTGTTTGTATGACGCAAGTAGGTATAGGGGGGGGGCATGGTAACATGCGTATGTATGCGTGTGTTTTCAACGCATGCGTGTTTAGCTTTTTGGAATGCAAATCGAATGTGTCTGAACTTTTAGGATGAAACAGTTGCCACACCCCCAAAGGCGCTAGGAGAATTTTCGAGCGAAGAAGAAAGGCCGAGGTGGGGAGATTTTTAGATTTTATGAGTATTGGCTTCTGTTTGTCCTTTAAGTTAAGCGTGAAGAAACTTGGATAAAAAGGGGCTCTTTTTTTTTTTTTTTTTTTTTTTGCCAATCTCGCCGTAAATTTGTGACATCATTCAAGGTATATACCTTTATCGTCGCCTACAACGAGCCGACTAGTGTGTCACTCACTCGTTATATGGCAAGAAAATGCAAATAAAAATAAAGAACCCTAATTGATTTACACTCGGGTGCCAGATAAACGTTCCACCCGAAACCCACCCAATTCGGCTTGTTAGTTTTTGGATATTTTCCCACACGCTGACCGTTTTTACGGAACTCCATTAATTAGCACTCGGACCGGCGCTACACAGTCAACAAACTAGATGGCCCCCTAGCGTGACAGCTGATGGTGGTTGGAAGAGAGGGGGGCACAGATTTTGAACAAACAGTTTATATGTAAATAAGAACCCCCCCCCCCAAGAAAAAAGAGAACTAATTTTAGGGGATCTGCACGAATATGAGAGGCAGGTGTGCTTGTCTGTGTCATAGTCGAAAGCCTAATTAGGATTTCAAAAAATTTCCCCAAAAATTTGTCGACTACAAGAAAAGTTTGAAATTTAGAAACGCTTACGAATAACGATAAAAGACATAGGTAGAAGGCCGGGGATTACAATAGCCGAAACGTGGTGAATATGACAATGATTTTGATAACAATAACCGTTCGAAACTCGTCAATAATGTAAAAAAAAAAAAAAAAAAAAAAAGGACCCATGGCGTAGTGGATAAAGTACTTGGTAAATTCATTTGTAAGTTACACTCTTCTGGATGTTCAAAGTTAAATCCTCAGTGCGAGTGACACTCAAAATACGATTGCGAATCATTTAGGGCCTCTACTCGATCATGGCTGAGTGAACAAGAACATTCTACCCACTGTTAATTAAATAAAGCGTCCTGTTCAAAATTTCGTACAGATTCACGGATTCAACAGAAAGATTCCCGAGTTCTACGAGATACACCTGAAGAAGGTTGGAGATTGCATCAACCGAAACGTTGTGAAAATAACGCTCAAGATGAGAAAAGGAGTTTGAAGAATCCGAATAGTACAAATAATATATTTTCATCTTAAAACTTTAGTAACAAAAAAACTCTAAACTTTTGCGATGATCTTGTCATCCCCAGCGCGGAAAATCGCAGCAGGGCTACCATCAAGCTCAAGTACGTTCGTGATATTCATCTCTTTAAGCGTCCCTCGAATCTCCCAGAACGTGACATAATCCATCATTTTATGATTAGTGTCCTTCTGCGGCTTTTGATGGCATTTTCATTAACCATTGGAGGCTTGTAGAAGAGATCCGGGAAGTGCTTAGTCCAGCGCTGCCTGATGCCATCGGGTCTTTTACGCGGGAGCGCCCCATCTCCGCATCCCAGCGGTTCCATACATAATGATGCTTGAGGCCCCAAGAACATCCTGCTCAACTAGAACATTGTTTGTTGTTTTTTTTTTTAATCATAAACCTTTTATATTCCCACTATTAACCTACCTCCAGTCGCGGGAAGATGTGACACAAGGTCGGGAAATGGGGATTAAAAAGTCAGCGCCCAAGAAGTTGAGTACTCAGGCCCACAAGACATGCCAGGGCAACTCCGTTGGCATTGCCCGGTGGTGGTGCCTCAGACAACTAGCAATACACTAACTCTTTTTTCAAAGCAGGAAAATGGTAAATCATGGGGTCGTGGACCTCTTAGAACTGCACTGGCTCATAAGACCCTATAGTGGTTCACCCTCTGTTGATTTGATTATCGAAGACGTATCCTTAAATTTGGGGGTGGGTGGGGTATCCAGCTATTACCTATTTTTCATTTGACGTATACAACACTGGGGTGACGAGTTTGCACGCCTGACATATTGCTGCAAACAATCATGTTTTTTTTCCATGTGCTGATCTATCGTTACTTAAACTTGTTTTTCTTTTTCAGGAGTAATTTTTTTTTTTTTTTTTTCATCCCAAACAAGACATAAAGACGTAAAGGGATACTAATTGAAGCAAAATACTCCTGAATTTTATCTATTTCTTCCTTTTCTCCTTAATAAACCGGAACAAGCTTCCTGGGCTTTACGGCAAATTCTATATAGCACTTCCTGGGCTTTACGGCAAATTCTATATAGCACTTCATGTTTTGTGTCCTGGATTATAGTAAAAGAAAAAAATGAAAAAAATAATAAAGACAAAAAATAATCTGGACTGAGGCATTTTTTTTTTTGTCCCAATCCAGAATGCACGTTTTTTTTTTGGGGGGGGGGGGGGTAGCTCTTCTCATCATTAAACCCGACCTTGTGTCTAACTCTCTCCATCGCGTGGAGACAAGTAAACAGGAACAGGAAGTGTGATGTCATTAATTACCCAACTCCCCAATGCGCTAAGATCAGATATGAAGTTAGTTTTACGTGGGGCGATCATCTTTCCGAAAGGGGCAACTTGATCTGTTATGAAAATATAACTGGAAACGGACCTGTCTGAATACCTCGGTAATGGAGACAGTAATACCTGGGAGGATGAACATCATAGAACCAAGCCAGACTCATCTCGGCAAGGAATAGGGTGGTAGTTCAGGATAGTCCCTAAGTTGCCAAAACAATATTGATGCGAATCCTGGCTGGTACAAGAACCCGGTCAACTACCTTGACTAGGCGAATGCATAGCAGTGTCAGAAAACGCCATTAAAAATGCGTAATAAAAAATTGAATAATTCGACATCCTATCAAAAATTCCCAAACAATTCTGATACACCTGGCGAATGCATGCATCGCTGTACGAGCATTTGACATTCGAAAAGTTTTATCACCACACAAGCATAAGGGCCTAACACATATGATCAACAGTATGTTCTTTGATAAGACAGTGGCGCATTCGGAATGAATGTGCGTGGGTACGCGCACGTGTTTGACCCTGTGTGTGTGTGTGTGTGTGTGTGTGTGTGTGTGTGTGTGTGTGCGTGCGTGCGCGCACGCGCATGGGTGTGTCTGCATACCTTGTTGCGTTGGTGTATGCATGTAAGTATGTACGTGCATCTGTCTGGATGTTCGCGTGTTTCTGCTATTGAGTGTTGTTGTTGTTCTCCTTGTTATTGTTGTTGTTGTGCTGCTGCTGCGACTTGATTTATAAAGGGTGTTCGTTTCCTGTGTCACAACTTTTTGCCCCATTTAGGTATAATCTATTAATAATGCCCCCCACCCCCACCCACAGGCTCCATCCCATTCATGTCTTGACTGCTTTCACTTTGTTTTCATTTTCATTCCATTCCCCGCCTCCCGGCCTGCTCAGATTGCTTTCAGGCCCCAGCCTCGTTACAAGTGTCACTGTTTGTAGTTTGAAGAACGGAATAATAGCCGGGAGGGGCATCGTGACAAGTGGCCAATAAAGGTGATTGACATTCTGGGCACACCCACTCACCTCGTCTACCGGCGCCATTGCAATAGTCCCAACCCGTTTATTTATCTATCTATCTATCTATCTATCTATCTATCTATCTATCTATCTATCTATCTATCTATCTATCCTTCTGCATCCGAAAATGTTTGTTTCATCTTTTCACGTCTCTTCAGTGCTGCTATTTCTATTCTATCGTCTATCTTTTCTCTCCTCTCACTCTCGCACACACACACACACACACACACACACACACACACACACACACACACACACACACACACACATATATATATATATATATATATATATATATATATATATATATATATATATATATATATATATATATATACCAGCAAAAGTACCCGTCGTTGACTGCGTTCAAAAACAGCCTACAGAAAATGGACTCTGATTTATGAAAGTATGATAGGTTATGAAAAGGAAGGGTTGTAAATTTGGGTTGAATTTCAAGGTATCAAAACCAAAGCAAAATATGATGAAAGTAAAAATAAAATAGATAAACCCCATAATTTATTATACCATACCTGTTCACACTGAAACACTTATCCCAATATTCTGTGGATCTATATTAAAAAACCTTGTTAAATTGTGTGACATATTTCAATTCTATGGAGGTCAGGTGCGAACGAACACCCCATAGTTTTATTATACCATATTTCTTCAAACTTAAACATAATTATCAAAGTATACGTACACAGATAGATATGAAAAGTCTTTATTAAAGTTTGTGCCTATTTCCATTCTATGGAGGCCAGGCGCGAACGCAGACCCCACAATTTTATTATACTATCCCTATTTAAGTTAAAACATACTTATCAAAGTATTCTTATGTGTATCTATATCAGAAACACTTTATTCTTTTAGTATTTTACATATAAAATTGTAATCTACAAACACGTGTTTCGTGGTTCTGCCGTTCATGAGTGTAGCTTGACTGTTCAAGGATTCGAACCTCAGACCATATGTACTATGATCGAATACAGATATTCAAAGAGATACAATATGACTCCATCCTCAGTACAATGTACAACAACCCCGCTATCAATACAAAACGACTGTCCTCGAACATATATATACTCTACTAATATCTAGCAAAACACACCACACTCTCCCAACCCCAGAAACAACATCTGCAAGAAACCTACCTAAAAAAATAGATCAATATGTGGTTAATGATTAGGGCTATGAACACACCATATTCTTTTCATTATTTTGAATCTCGAGTATATATCAGTTAATATCTTATATGTTTTTATATAAAATGATGCGGTTCTCGATTGATTAACTGTGTCTAACTGTGTCGGATATATACTCGAGAGTCAAAACAATGAAAAGAATATGCTGTTGTCATAGCCCTATTAATGGCATAAGCTGAGAATCTCAGTGTGCCAGGTTCGAATCCAGTTTCTTCTGCGGACACAATTTCACTCAGCAACCTTCAAGATGTCCCTCCCGTAAGTAACCGATGTCTTTCTAGAAAAAGTTCAAACTAGAAAGATATCGGGGAAACGAATGCCAACATAAATCATCGGATTCCTATGAAATGAATGAATGATGCAACAACGACAAATTCACACTTCTATGCATCAACATCCAATTAAAACTCTCTCTCCTCTCACCTGCAATAATTCAAACGTGGTTTAATAAATATACGACGGACGTTTCAAAAGTAATGCTTTCTATTTTTATCCGCCCGAATGGATCAGAGGCTGTTGCAAGTTACATTGTTACGAAGACTGAACCTATGTATTCATGACCTGAAAATGTAATCCCTGTGTTGCAGATATTTACGGTGTGAGACTCTAAGAAAGCAACCCCTGACATGGACGTGCGTCAGAAGCAGAGATGCGTTACTGACTTCCTGGCAAACGTGCATCGAAAATTGTGGTGACTATCTAGAAAAATAAATTCTTGAGTACGAAAGGTCGCTCGTTTTAATAGTACCACTCTCATCTTCGGGGCTCTTCAACTTTTTTAGTTAAAAAAATCGGAGGCTTTACTTTTGGAGCGATCCTTGTATGTTAAAGCGTGTTCCGGATGTCCATCCACAGCCATCATTAACTGCTGACAAAAGTGCATTTCGAATAGTGGTGACTATGTAGAAAAATAAATTCTTGAGCACAAATGGTCGCTCGTTTTAATCGTACCACTTCCGTCTTCGTAGCTCTTCAACTTTATGAATTAAAAATATATGTGGGTTTACATTTGGAACAACCCTCGTACTGCACCAGATGGAAAACAGTTCCGCCTACATCTTAATCGTAAACAGACAATAATGGACAAATCCACACAGCACACAGTGGCCATGCATTACAATCTCCTAAGCCACACCATATGTAACAGTGCGTGCTGGCTAGCGAAAATATTAGCAGCAACAGCCGTTAAAGGACATATGCAAATTAGCAAAGGTGCGCGAGCTTGCGTCTCAAGAAATGGAGAGAAAAATACCCCATGTGGTCGAGGAGAGAAGCAAAGTGCGAGCCGTGGAAGATGGACGTGCAAAGATGAGGACGAGAAAGCGCTGGCGAACGTCAGCGTCAGGTGGCGGGAAGAGAGACTTTTAAAAAGCACATCTACGCATGAAAAGACTTTGGGAATATAATGAAATGTGTTGTTAACAACGAAGTAATGGTTGTTTAATTCTCTCCCACTGCAAGAACGTAGACACCAGGATCGGAAAGTGGGATAGAGAAGTCAGTGCTTCCGGGGAGAGGCACCTTGACCCGCAAAATGTGCCTGGATAGTCCTGTCAGCACTCTCCGATGAGGGCGCCTCATGTGATTAGCAATAAACTAGCCCTTTCTCAAAGAGAAAAGACAAAGCCTGGGAGGGTGGACCTCCTAGAACTGCACAGAACTAAACTCCCACTACGAAACCAACAGAGACCAGGTAATTATAGGAATGGTCCAATCTCTGTTGATTTTTTTTTTTTTTGCGGGGGGGGGGGGTTTAAGATAAAGATCTCTAGACGACGTTTGCGCTTCAAAAAATTAAAATAAATAAAAAATGCCGAGTCTGATTTCAATTTTTTTTTTCCTTTGTTTGTTCTTCCCGCGGCGTTACACGTAGACAACATCAAATGCTTCCTCATTAGTTTCCGATTTTACGACTCAGCAACAGATACAAAGATACGAAACCAAACTCATTCTAAACACCCCTATCTCAAGACTATACGAACATTTGAGACCCTCATCCATTTCATAAACACAAACTTACCAACAGTGTTTTCTTAGGGAGGGGAGGGGAGTGTGCGTGCGTGCGTGCGTGCGTGCGTGCGCTAGAAAAACTTATCTTTCTTCATTAACAATTTCTTTTTTACAATGTCTTAGTTTTTTTTTTAGTTTTTTTTTTTTCATGTTTTCTTCCCTTCCTCATTTTCTTATATATTACTAGCAGGAAGACTCGACGTTGCCCGGGATTGAATGAGGATCAATAAATAAATCCTTTTATTGTCATCGAAATCGTTGAAATCCTTCATTCATCAATTAAATCGATTGATCGCCTACTCTATTCTAGAACCCACTGTGATGCATCGGGTAGAAGCTTCCTTGT
Source organism: Euprymna scolopes (assembly GCF_053919585.1). Lineage (NCBI taxonomy): Eukaryota > Metazoa > Mollusca > Cephalopoda > Sepiida > Sepiolidae > Euprymna > Euprymna scolopes. The sequence continues at coordinate 98,397,970 of NC_136502.1, forward strand.
CTCCCCCGTACTGACTTATTCCACAATACATGCTAGTCTGCGTTGCACTGTAGAGACCCTACTGTTGATTTTATGAAACTATTTTTATATAATGACTTGACTTGAAGTTTAAAGTCACGTATCTTGGTTCAATTGTGCTCTAAACAGAAACATTCGTTCCGAATGCGCCCCTGTTTTATCAAAGAACCTACTGTTGATTTTATTCGTTATACTTTTATGCTTTTGCTGTGATAAAACTTCTCAAATGCAATTGTGATGTAAGGCTGTATAATGATGTTAACTTTGATTAAAATCAGACTTTTCCTTCTTTACTGGAATTTTATCGATTAGCGATATTTATCGGATGTATTTCAATACAAAACCTATCTCAAAGCACTGCCAGGCAGATAAAGTACATTTATGTGAAATTCAAAACAATCGGCGCAGAGGTTTTGGAATTCATAAGGAACGAACTCACCCCCAACGCGCACATACACACGCACATACACAAACACACACACACACACACACGCAAAGTCCCTTTCATATACAAGTAGATAGATGTATTACATTTTATTATTCTATATACACTCTCTATTGGCGCATATGCGTGTACATACACATGTTTATACATATCTATCTATCTGTATATATATATATATATATATATATATATATATATATATGAGATAGATAGATAGATAGATAGATAGATAGATAGATAAGATGGATCTTTGATGAGTTGTTTGTCTAATTTATACCATATAACGAAACACGCGTAAGACGTACCATAAAACCAATAAAATAATATGAGTGTTATTTAAATATACTTGCAGTATTAAAATTGTTTATTAACGATATATATATATATATATATATATATATATATATATATATATATATATATATATATATATATATATATATATATATGAAGTGATCATCATAATATATTTTCAAACATTTGTACTGGTGTTTGTTTCTTTAATTTCATTCATTCATTCATCCAGAGGAAGTCTCGCAATAATAAAGACGAAACATTGATGAACACATAACTTGGTTTGTTCCTTTTCCTTTTCTCTCTCTCTCTCTCTCTCTCTCTCTATATATATATATATATATATATATATATATATATATATATATATAATAGAAATATATGTATGATGGATACTCCCGCTAATTTCAACGTTTGAGAACTATCACAAGAACTAAGATGTTCGAAAATCCACACAGATGATTGGTTTATAGTGGTGAAGGCTTTGTGCAGAACCATTCATACTTTTTGATACAACTGCTAATCTCGGTCGGTGCAATGACTGCCACAAAACAAAGCAGATAATAAATCTCAGGTTTTTTACATCAGAGTTTTTGTTTTCTTCCCCCCCCCCTTCTCAAAGATGCATGTCTTAACAAAGAAGGAATGTACATCTTCCCCAGTGGATTAAACACGCACCCACATACAAACCTGGAAATTTCTACGTCCCGCCTCGCGTCTGCGCTTGTGCGATATAATCAATTAAATTACAGTCACCATAATATAAAAAATGTATACCTCTGTGCCCTATATTAAATTTAATAAATGTACATCTGCACATGCAGAGAAGTAACATGTTTAGTCCACTTATGCCTGCCAAGTTCGATTTTTTTTTTTTTTTGATTTTGACTTTTAGTAGCTATTTTACCAGCTAACAATCAAATCGAATTTGTTTCATGTGTCCAAATCTCCTGGATATAAAGTTTCAAGTCTGTAGATGAAAAATTGACAGAGCAGTTTGGTAGAGACCCTTCCTCACGCAGACAGACAGACAGACAGACAAACAGACAAATAGAGTAACTTATATAGGGTAGCTTGCTTCCATTTTGACACACTATTGATACTCACTGTAAGGGTGTCTGCGCAGTGAATTTTTGTGGCAAGAGTTGTGCAACCTCCAACCACACCTCTCTTGAGTCAGCGTTGTTAAATACCAGTGGCAATGTAATGTTATGATCCTTAGGCTGTGATCATAGCGTAGTATCTGTGTTAACTGTGGCAAGCAGGGCCAAGAGTCAAAACATTATTATTGGCTCACATGGAGCTTTCACACAAGTCAACAAACGATCTGATTGGAAACCTGTGGTGTTCTCTGGAAGCAGAGTGACAACAAGCCTCCCCAGACGTCCAGCTCTCTCCAACTCCTTTGGCAGCATATGCAAATGAATTTGCATCATCGCAACAGCCGCTTACCATTGATTTCTCGCTGACAGTGGCCATTGGTTTATACTGGAATTTGAGTGGCTCTCAGCCTCTCCAAGTCCCAGTTCTCTTTGCGCTTGTCCAGCCGAGGTCTGGTTGGTGCTCGCTCCTCAGTCCTTCAGTCCTTATTGACCCTTCTCGGCCCTTTGGTAGTTGATTTGAGCGATGGCGGGTCGCTGAATAAATTGTTATGATTAGAAGAATAACCAATTAAATTAGGGAAAAAATGATTGACATAAATATCGCAAAAGGAATGTGAAAATAGAAAATAGATGTAAACATTATTTTGGGGTTTGCATAAACAAATAAAAGTAAAGCAGTGGTTGTCTTGGATGTGTGTTTTGGGTCATTGTCATGCTGGAACACTGCTCTGCGACCCAGTTTCTGGAGAGAGGGGATCATGCTGTGCTGCAGTATTTGACAGTACATGTTGAAGTTCATGTTTCCCTCAATGAAATGACACTCCAATACCTGCAGCACTCATGCAGCCCATGACCATGACATTCCCACCACCATGCTTGACTGTAGACATGACGCACTTATCTTTATACTCCTCACCTGGTCGCCGCCACACATGCTTAAGTCCATCAGAACCAAACAAATTAAATTTCGTCTCATCAGACCAAAGGACATGGTTCCAGTAATCTATAAGCTTTGTTGACATGTCTTCAGCAAACTGTTTGCGGGCTTTTTTGTGTATTGCCTTCAAAATAGGCTTCCTCCTGGAGTCACAGCTATGCACACCAATTTGATATAGTGCGTGGCATATGATCTGAACACTAATAGGCTGAGCCCCAACCTCTTTAACCACAGCACTCCTATGCCAATCTTTCAAAGAAAGCATTTGGATGTGATGCTCAGCACATGCGCTTAATTTTTTTGGACAACCTACCCAAGGAGTGTTCTGAGTGGATCCTGCTCTTTTAAAATGCTGAATGATCTTAGCCACTCTGTTTCAGCTCAGTTTTAAGGTGTAAGCAATCTTCATGTAGCTTGGCCATCTTTATGTAGCGCAACAATACGTTTTTTAAGATCCTCAGAGAGTTCTTTCCTATGTGGTGCATGTTGGAACTTTTATATTTTATAAGAGAGAGTGTGAGAGTTGCACTACAAATTTGAATAAACCTGCTCCCTATGAATACTTGGCATAGTTACAGAAATGAGTCACATGACATTTTGGAAGGGGAAAAAAGCAGTACTCAATTTACATTTTTTGGGGGTGTAGTTTCTTAGGAGTGTACCCACTTTTGTTGCCAGGGATTTAGCTTTTAATGGCTATATTTTGAGTTATTTTTTAGGGGAAAATAAATTAACTTTGTTATATATGCTGCAGACAAACTACTTTTCATTGTGTCCAAAAATCATTTTTTCAGTGTTGTCCTATGAAGAGATATATTAAAATATTTGAAGAAATGCAAGGGGTGTACTCACTTTTGTGATACACTGCATAATATATATATATATATATATATATATATATATATATATATATATATATATATTATTATTATTATTATTATTATTATTATTATTATTATTATTATTATTTTCACCCCAAACAAGGCACAGTGCCACTTTGATGTAGGGGAATACTATCAGGGACATAAGTTGCAGGAATACTATGTAGGGAGTTGAGCAGCAAGATATCTGTTCACATTACACTTGAACTTCTGCATGTTAGTGCAGTTGAGGAAGCAAGAACCCGGAAGGGAATTCCAATGTTTAGCAGTTCTTGGGAAGAAACTGTTAAAGTAGAAGGCTTTTCTTACATCTAGGGATCTC
>NC_136502.1:98406969-98409469 GCF_053919585.1 Euprymna scolopes
TTGTGTAAAAAAAAAAAAAAAAAAAAAATCTTAAACCTCTATAAATGTTTCATGTCTTTAAAATTATATTTTGCTGAAATTATATTTGGTAAATATACAGATACGCTACAACACTGACCACTCTAATTTTTTTTTTTTTTTTTAGTGGTAATCGAGGTCGCTGACAACGAATCTGATAATCAAACCCGGGGCAAATTTACCTTTTGCATGGTATTAACCCCTGAACCCACGAACTACTTCCCGCCATTTTACACCTTCCGTTTAAGCTACGCGCGTGCGTTGTAACATAAACGACGGTTGTTGAATGTGCCTTCACGTAGCAAACTGCCTTTTCACATGGCGTACGACTCTTTTCTGGAACATTTAAACATACGAAAAAGAAGATAAGCACTCTAACTGGGGGTGGAGGGGGTAATGTCGGAAAGACTTCTTTTTTTTTTTTTTTGTTTCAGAACAGAATTAAAAAGAGTGGTCGGTATTCTGTTGTAGCGTATCTGTATATTTACCAAAATCCCAAATAATTCTAAAAACAATCTTTAAATGTTTCATGTTTTTTTAACATTTATTTTTTTATTTTTATTCATAAATCACTCATTTAAAAGAAATAATGTTAAAACATTAAAATGATACTTTTATACAATAAATGTTTCGCTTTTCCTATATTTTTGTGTTATTTATTTCGTTATTAGTAGAGGACAATTCTCATTCAAAGAATAGGGGTCGATAACTCGTCTCAGTCGCCTCATGGCACTGTCATGCAGAAGTGCCATTATTTTAAGTGATAGTGACATTATTCTCAAACAATTTAGTTGTTGTTGTTGTTGTTGTTGTTGTTTTTATTGCATTTAAAGTAACTTTCATCGTAAATCACGGCGTGAGTTTATTACGAGAAAAAGAAAATTCGGTCTATTTGCTGTTTATTTTCAGCTCAACCAACACTCACCTTTAAAATGACGACTCTTAAGTTTTCGGGTCTGCTGAAAACGAATATCACATTTAAAATTGTCACCGACAAATAGTTTTCCTGGTATTAAGACCTTTATTATTCAATGTAATTCCGACTTGTTTTCACTGATTGCCATGTTTGTTCGCGCTAGCGCGCATTCAATTTTTGCGCGCGTGCGCAAAAATTGAATGAATAAAAATTGACCGAGGATTTCGTGTAGGTATTAAATTTTCTTTTTGTTTCGAGATAAAATTTATTGAGAAATACACATTTCCCAAGTGGACGGCCATTTTGGATAACTTGTTATTCTTTACTTTACTCTTTCTTATTCTTTAATGTTTACTAAAAGTTATGCATATACTAACAAATTATCCATATAGATAATCCATTTCGGCCACATTGGATAACTTTACATAATGTTTGTGGGCATGGCAAAAAACTGAAAAAAAAGTTGTTTGTTTTTTGTTTGGATTTTCTTTTTTTCAAACAAATTAAATCCTATTAAAATCGATTATTCCTGAGCAACAAAAAGTTCCCCCAGAAAGATAACAGCCAGAATTTATCATATAAAAAGCAGAATAATATATAACTTTGGTACTTGTGCAGTTTAATGAAGACATTAAAAAATGGAAATATCGAAAAAAGGTTTTATTGTACGTATCCGTTTCGGACTGAAGATCTCCGAAAAAAAAATTCACTTAATTTGATCGAGTAGTTTTTTTTTTTTTTTTTTTTTTTTCTTTACAGCGGAAGAACACGTTTTCATGAGAGCGCGTTGAAGTCAGCCAGCTTTGAATTTTTTTTAACACGCCACGGGGAGATCGCTCAGTTTAAAGCGCCGACACTCCCTCCCCATCTTTAATACTAGCTTTTCTTCCTAAAAACACGTAACAAAAAATTGCCGAAAGAAATTATTGTATTTTTAGCAAAATGCAGTTATTTATCATTTTTTGTCCTTTTGTGGTATCGATTCTTCAAAGCATGTCGTATATAATAGTATATTTCCAATATTGGGTTCACTAGAAGAAAATTATTAACTTATTTTTCAACGATATAAAAGTAGTGTTTTTCGTAAAAATAATGAATATATATGTTTATTTATTTATTTATTTATTTGCTAATGTGAAAGATAGTTATTAACATTTTTAACGAATTTCACACTTCAAAACACAAAAAATGAAAAATTAAATATGAGGGGCGTGCAGTAAGTAATGCCCCTGACCAACTTCCCATAGCAGTATATTAACGAAACTTGGCACAGTTATTAGTCTTTCTCTACATAGGAACCACCCAGAGTTATGCATTTCTCCCATCGTTTGATGCAGCTCTGCAGACTGTTTTTGCAGAACACCCCAGGTTGGTCCTCCGACCACGACGTGACTTCAGAAATCAAGGCTGCATCATCTGGGAAACACTTTCCTTTCAAAAACAACTTTATGGTTGGGAAGAGGTGAAAGTCAGAGGGTGCAAGGTCAGGAGAGTAGGGAGGATGGGGAAGGATTTCATAACCACACGCCCGTGCTTCTGATCTGGTGACATGCGAGTTGTGGACCA
>NC_136502.1:98416969-98439469 GCF_053919585.1 Euprymna scolopes
GCATTCGGGGATTCTCTTTAAGATTTCATCTTTTTCAGCATTACCATCTGTTGTATAGTCTCAAGCTCCCTCTTGGTTCTGGTTTCTCCTAATTTTTCCCCCCAAGTTCCAAGAAACTCTAGTGCTCCTGCAATTATTGGTATTGTCTTGATTTTTGCATGTTTCATTTGTATTATATTAATTTTCTTCTTCATCATCATCATCATTTTATTTTATGTTTTATGTTGATTTTAATGCGTCGAAAACAAAGCTTCTCTCTTTTCACCATAATCGTTCTGACTGGCTCCAATTGAAATGAATGGCCCCGATTTTGGGAAAGAACCATATCTTGACAAGCTTCTGGATCTGACCTTCACTTCTGATTTGAAATGGAATACATACATCAAATCTGTTGCCAATCTATGAATGTTTTCCTTGATCTTAAATGAAAAACGTAGATCCCATCTGTTGTCAAGGCTGCTGGAAAAATGGTTGGATTACTCTACCACTCCAGTACGTATCTCACTGCCGATGCAATCCTCTACCTGTATAAGAGCCAAGTATGTTCTAGGATAGAGTACTGTTGCCACATCTGGGCAGGGGCTGCTCGTCGTTCCCTATCTTGCCTTGATAGAGTTCAAAACCGGCTTCGAAACCTAGTAGGTGATGACCTCTTCTCTTCCCTGAAGCCCCTCTCTCGCATAAGAGACGTTGCGAGCTTATCACTGCTCTATCGATATTTTCATGGCAAGTGCTTGTCTGAGCTCCAATCTATGATTCCCCATGCCAAACTTTCACAAAAACACTGGACTAGCTACAACCACTATCAACAATTTTTCCTAATCTTTATCTGTGCCTAAATCAAAACGCAGATTTCATGAACAAAACTTATTTCCTAGAAATGCCAGCCCGTGGAACACTGTTCCACTGTCCTGCTTCCCAGTTGAATACAACATGGTAGTCTTCAAATCCAATGTAAACAAGTTCTTATTGAGCCGTCCCCTTAAACAATCCAAATGCCATCCAGTCTACACTATTAACGATTACTACACTACCACCATATATTCATTAACCCTTATCCTTGAGTCGCCTTTGGGTCTTGATAAGTAGTGACTCTCTGGAATAAAAAAAATGACAATTTAGAATTATAAAGGGGAGGAGCTAAAAATGAGCTCGGATTTCTTTTCTTTTTCTGTTATCAAACGCCACTTCTCAGGTAGTTAGGGTTGTGATCAGGGTGATAGTAAGTGGGGTGGGTAGTTAGGCTAGATTCGTAGCACCTGTTTGTTTTGTTTGTTTTTTCAACCCCACTCCCTCACCTTTAACCCCCACCTCTTTCCTTGCTATTTTAACGTTAACACGTTTTCCTTGCTATTTTTAGTTAGACTGGAAGAGGGTGGGGAGGGCAAAAGGAAACGTTAATTTGAGAGTGGATGTGTGGAGGAAGGGGGACACTGTGATTGAGAACTCCCTCCCCTTCATCATATACCCACCACTCCTTCACATAACAGTTCAGAAGATAATTGATAAACCTTTTTAAGCTTCCGCTTTATACTTGGCGAACTTTCCAAATTTCATTAATTTTCTAGTTTTTTATGAGGTTTAAAATTGGGTATAGTCAATATTGCTTGCTCTTCTTAATTTTCAATATCTGTGCTGTGACAAGCGAGATATAGTCCTTTCTGATTAATGACTGTCTTCCTCTTGGATAATGTGGAAGTCTTCACTTTTCTCATTTTTAAGAATGGCTTTCTTGTGCGCTTGACCGTGTCGAATGGATAGCGGAAACCGGAAGTCAAAAAGAGCAGACGATCTTTACTATAACCAAAAATTGAAATCTGTTTTCTATTTTCCCTTTCGACCGTAAAAAAATAATAAATGTTTTTGTTTTTTTTCCTTTTTTTCTTTTTTTTTTTTCTGTAATTCCAGATTGTTTGGGGGGTTGAACGAAATGGATTCTCTCCAGAGCAAACAGTTATGGATTACCTGCTTTTTTCAGTGGAGCTATCTAGCGGTCATTTGTCTTGCAAAAGGTAAGTGACTCTTCAATTTTGCTAACCTACTCTAACTGCCATCTTCGTTATTCATTTATTTATTTACTGCTAGCAGATGTACCGTTGCCGGGTATTAAGTGTAACGTTAAATTCACTTAAAAAATAAACTGAAATAAATGAAACAAAAAAAAGAACAGAAAGAAACGGAGACATGTGCATGCGAGTATTATGTTTTTTTTTTTTATTTTTTGTTTTTCTCTTTGTAAACAGTTCACGTTTTAGTTTTTGTTTTGTTGTTTGCGTGTTTATATCCGTTAGAAGCGCTGAGTGAAATTTGAAGAATAAAATACGTATTAAACACGTTTAAAGCCAAAACTGCAACGCGAATTTTTTAAAAAATAAACGAGTGTTTATTTTTTAAGAAATATATTTCGGAGTAAAGCTCCTTTGTCAATCTTTTTTTTTCTTTTTCCTCGCCATGATGTCGAGTGGAAGAAAGTTCGATGAAGAGTTCAAGTGATGTTGTTAACTGCGGGGTTTTTATGAAGCCAGGATAGGTGACGCGTAGTCGCGCAGTTTGAAAATCTGGGTAGTTTTGTTTGTTTGTTTGTTTGTTTGTTTGTTTGTTTATATCCGTTAGAGGCGCTGAGTGAAATTTGAAGAATAAAATACGTATTAAAGTTCACTTTTTGTAAGTAAAAAATACTCGATCTGAGGTTGAAACAAAAACCTAAAGACAATGAGCCAAGTACGCTAACCAGTAGGCCAGCTTTCTACGTTCTTTAAAAAGTGTTTTAAAACCTACTTATTCTTAACATAAGGAAGCTGTCATGTGAACGATTTGCACATGCGCAGTCGTGAAGCAGTTGACTGATAAAGTCCAATGCCCCACGTACCATTTTTTTTTAAATTTTGACCACTTAGCAGCTTTTTTTTCTGGCCGAAAACCAATTAAAAGGTTTTTCACATGTCTGAATACCCTATGTACCAACTTTCGAAATCTAGTAGGCAATCTCCTTTTCTCCTCCTTACGACCTTTGCCTCACAGAAGAGACGTTGCTCATCTAGATTTGTACTATCGTTTTTTTCATGGTAAGTTCTATTGTCCAACAAGCACTCGTCTAGGTACAACAATTGTCAACAATTTCCCCTACTCTAAATCTATGCCTAAAACTGAACACAAATTCTATAAACAAAGTTTGTTTCCTAGAATTTTATACCAGGGACTTGCTTCCCATCTGACTACAACATAGTAACTTTCAAGTCTAATGTAAATAAGTTCTTGTTGAACAGTCATATTAAAATACTGATTAATTACTGATAATTAATGTTGTCTCACTGACCAGCTTAAAATCAAAATCATTAACCCTTATCCTCAAGTGGCTTTCAGGCCATGATAAGTGTTGATCCATTTATATATATATATATATATATATATATATATATATATATATATATATAAGAAAGATTATTCCCATCCAGAAGAAAAACTTTATAGCTTTGCAAACGTAGACGCCCCATATACATTCAATATGGTCAAACTGATTTTAGGAAAACTCATCCATTTTTGCTTGGTAGGAAAACTGGTCCATTATTGAATAAATATCGATTGAAAACACATTTTATGTCCGTTCTTGAAGGAGATATTGTTTTTAAAAGAGAATACACATACCATAATATTTTTTTTTAAATATTTTTACTTGTTTACGGGTATGATTTTTCCGGGTACGAGTTTTCCGGGCACCCGTCAGACTACTAGCCAATATCTTCTGTAGGTTTTGCACATATTATTAATAGTTTTCATCTGTTATCATAAAATCCTATATTATTTCCTAGAGAGTAACATTTCAAGATAAGGCACCACAGCTGGTAGTAACAGGGTTTTCCCTCACTAATTATTTTGTCCTCTTCTTTTCCCCAATGTAACCAGGAACTATTCTTTATTTGTCACGGTTTTAACAACAGCACCGTCCGTGTTACACTTTTATTAATATAAGATTAGCGTTTATACTTTCATATACTATGCTTGAAATAACGATCCCTCCCTCGACAAGTTTTCATTGGTTACATGCATTCATTTGTTTTAAAGATTAAAGAATGCCAAACGGTTAAAAAAAAAATCACAAAATAAAACTTTTGTCGCCCAGGAACATAACATCAGATACTTTGAAACTTACACGGATGACGTCACCACATCACAAACGCTTCGTGCACGATTTATTCAGGTTTGCCCTTGTACCTATTTATCCGGTTCGATTTATTTACAAAAAAAGAAAAAAAAATGGAGGGAATACATTCCTTTAGGTAGAATGCATTTGTCTTGAGAGGTAGGATTTCGGTTTACAGTATATAATGGGAAAGTCGCAATTCAATCTCTAGCTTGCAATGCAATATGTCTTTCATTCATTACTTACATCATGTCATCAAATTAAAATTTACGATTTAACAAAAACTATTCTCCAAATATTTCTGTCGCTAAAGTTACTGTTTTAAAAACTATTACCATTGAATATTGCATTACATACGCAAAACACACAGAAAATCTTTCTTTTAAAACTGTCCTTGACCTTTTGGCTCGGCGCAATGTGTAGTGTAATAGCAGAACGTGTATGAGAAAATATCAGCAGCAGCTGTAAGATGGCTGCCTTGCGAGGATATTAGCAGCAGTAGCCGAAAAAATCAGGAAGTGTGCACGAGAAAAAGAGAAAAATACCACATAGTCTGGAGAAACAAGGTTGGCGCCGAATAAGATGGCTGTCTACGACCGGCGTCTAGTGAAGCAGAAGCGATAGACTTTTAAGCTGGTGTCGATACGAGTAGAAAGAAAAATAGTAATAAACGACTTGTGTTAAAACAGTAATTTATTTATTTATTTATTTTATTTTAGTTTAGTTTACTCATGTTCACCCCTTACAAAGCATATCGCCACTTGGGTGTAAGGGGCTACTATTTGGGGCCATGTCTAGGAAAGATTAACAAGATGTTTGTTTCTGTTACATTTAAACTTCTGCATAACAGTACAGCCAGGGAAGTAGGCAGCAGGAAGGGAGTTCCAAAGTCTAGCTATTCGAGGGAAGACACTATTAGAATAGAAAGCTTTTTGGTATTTAGGGACATCAACAGTGAAGGGGGTGAGATCTTATTGCTAAGCAAGTTTGTCGGGGATATGTACGTCGAGAGGGTACAAGTGAAACAAGTTCATTGTTTGTTCCTTTTTGACGGTGCCGGATGGCGTGGAGGCCCGAAAGATGTTTGAAATGTAATAGAAGACGGTTCGAACGTAACGAACACGTTACAGTAGTACCTGTTCTGATACTACACTTCACCTGTCTTTTCCTTGATCGTTAAAAAAATCGTACAATAAACATTGCTTTTTCTACAATGAAGTAATTTACATTTTTGTATCATTCCAGAGTTCCTCTTTCTTGAGAGGCTAAAAATTTTTTTTTGGTTATTTTTTTAAATTAGACATGTATTCTTATTACATATAAATCTAACAGAATAAAAACGCAGCCTAAAGTACAAAACAAATATTTTGTATTTTTCTTAAAAAAAATAAAATGTATAATAATAGAGAATAATAAAATCGCCGCAAATCATTTCTTCGTTTGCATATTTTAAAACTAAACATTAATCAGAAGTGACTTTTCCAGGGCATTCCTCATTAAGCCCAAATATCAGCTGACGTGATATTGTAAACAAACACAGACGGAATTTAATGAACGACATTATCGTTATCATTATTTTTTTTAATTTGCAAATTAGTCCACTGGGCAAATTTTAAAACGAGATCTTAATTAGTAGACACCATCTTGGCGTTCGTTTGTTAAAAAGTTTTATTAAACAATAAAAAGCCTTCATCCAAGAAAAAAAACTATCCTACATCTATATATATATGTGCGTGTGTGTGTGTGTGTGTGTGTGTGTGTGTGTGTGTGTGTGTGTGTGTGTGTGTGTGCATTTTTGTGTATGTCCACAAAAGGCTTTTTTTGTTGGCCTTCTCGGTCGGCTCACTCCTTCTGAAAACTTTTTATATGCTGTCTAAATCATAATATCTACAACTTAAGTACAAGAGTCACGGCTATCTTTAATGTGCCTGACTTTTACCAGCTATTTTTGAGATATTTTTCGATCGCCACGTTTTCGAAAAGTGAATGATGGGGCGGGGGGGGGGAAACAGAAACTGGCTTGCAGCGCAAGACTAGATTAAACATCATGCAACTTAACCTCCTCGCACCTGTCAATTTCAATTTATAAACGTTAACTTAACATGTTTATCAATTCCTTGCCCCTCGTGGCCGAGATGGTTAAGTGTCAGGCTTTTTTCCCCTTTTGTTTCCACCTCCGCGTGAAGGCTTCAGGGTTCAAGTCTACCTTCCTACCAAAACTTTTTTTTCTTTTACACCTCCGAACACCCGGCCATGTTTTGAGCTAAACCGCTCCCCCCAATACACACACCTCAAAACACCCGGGCAACGCTGGGTACCCCCTGCTAGTAATAAAATAAAGTTTCTCCATTTTTCATTAAATAATTATTTTCTTATATTAAAGTTAATTATCCACAGCAAAACAACAGTTATTGCCTAAAAACAGCAGTAATCAGCGTAAAACAGCAATGCCCGACACTACCAGGTACTGCCTACCAGTGCTCGCCACTACCCAATTGTAAGTAATCACCTGAAAATCTCTGTCAATCACTATCATGACTGCCAATGTTCAACAGTGCCCGCCACTTAATGACAGAACCAATAGTAAGTAATCACCTGAAAATCTCTGTCAGTACCTGCCACTGAATGACAGTACTATACAATGGATGACAGTGAACGAATATTCAAGACAGGCCATTTCATTTTGAAGTAGTCAAATAGTGCTCAATACTGATCATGTCGATAATGACCTGCAATAACTGCCTAAAAACGCCAATGAGCATCAGTGCTCCCTGTTGAAGTCAGATAATTTCATCTTGGAGCAATATAATTGGGGACCAATACTGATCATTGCCGATAGTGAACGACGAGAACAAATAATGGCAGTTGGAAAGGCAGCCAATGTCCACTAATAAACTCAAATAAATGCAAATAACTGACTCAACACAGCATTAATCGCCAGTGATCATCACTTCCCTTCACATCCAGTGGTGCCAATGCATAAAAGTTGAAAACAGGCGATTTTAGTTCAGAGCCGTTCAGTGGAGGTCGATACTAATCATGACCATCAGAGACTGCCAATTGTAAATGCAGCCAGTGGCTACCAGTCCTGCATATAATCTCCCCAAACCAACACTACTCGGCAGTGACCACCAGTGTTGACAACGACAGCCAGTGGCTTCCGCTAACTGCCACTGCCAGATAATACAGGATTGTGGAAATCGGATGATTTCATTTGGGCCACGGACGCAAGTGTCCATAGCAGGCTAACAATCACAGTTTAATTTATTTACGGGGTGGGGTGGGGGCTTTACCGAATCTGTCCTGGCTTTGTATTATATTTCCACCGAGCAACGCCGATATACGAGTCCTGCTAATATATATATGTGTGTGTGTGTGTGTGTGTGTGTGTGTGTGTGTGTGAGAGAGAGAGAGAGAGACTTTACTATAAACAAAAATTTCCCCGCAATTTTGTGATAATTTATTTAGATTTATGCGGACATAATCCGTTCCCGACTCTTTCGGGTCATGTTCCATTTCTTCATATACGAAAATTGTTCCAAGGGGTTTGACCCGCGTTACTTTTTCCACAGTCTCGGAGACTTAATTTCAATTCCAACCCAACTGCCGTTCTCCCACTTTCAACCCGTTTGCCGCAACTCTCTCTCTCTCTCTCTCTCTCTCTCTCTCTCTCTCTCTCTCATAAAAAGGGGCCAGTGACCGGATGTGGCAATCATCGACATTTATCTCTGTCTTAAACGGACATTATTTTTGCTTCGTTTTGAGAGTTTTGTTTTGTTTTGTTTTTTGTTTTGTTTTTGTTTTTTTAGGGGGTGGGGAGTAAAAACAACTCTCGCAATTTGTTTGCGAAAGTTTTATTCATACCCAAAACAAAAATTATCTTTCATTTATTTCTGTCTGTCTGTCTGTCTGTCTATAAAAGAAAAAACAAACATGACGTTTGTTTATTTCTTAAAGAAACAAAGTATTTAGAGTTTCCACTGCTTCAATAAAGATGGCGGTTTCTTTCTTTGTTATTTATTGCTTTTTTCATTATTTTCTCGAGCCTTAATTTTAATTTTTCTTCGATTATTTTCGAACTAGATATTGATCCTTTCTTTCTTGATTTATCACTGATTTCTTACTTCATCTTTTTCTTCATCTTTCTTCCACCACCTTCTTTCTTTGTGCTGCATCCAATTCTTCATCACTCTTTTATTCCCCTTTTTCTTAACCTCTCCTCCCACTCCGCGCCTGTCTAATCTTTCTTCACTAAAATCCAACGGAAAGCAACGACCCCACTAATGGACATATCTCAAAAAATGACAGACCAATAAATAAATAAATACAGAGGAAATAAAAAAGGAAGCAGAACCATAACCTTTGACCTGACCCCTATCAATAGGCAAACTCCCAACATTCACCCAATTTTTAACGCAAAACAAAAAGAAATGTTTTAGAGTAAAAGCAATGAAAATCTTCATGTATAGATTAACAGACGGAACGACAATTGGACGAGTTTAAAATGAAACAAGTCTTGATCTCGATATATATATATATATATATATATATATATATATATATATATATATATATATATAATTATTTTTTACTATAATAATTAAATACCTACAGACACTAATGTTTCATCCTTTCGGGAATCTTCAGTGCAGGGTGCCACGATTAATACCAGTCGAACGATTTGAACCCCGCAACACGAGACATCTCTGGCTCGATTAGCGAAGACCTAATCCATTCGGCTACCATTACCGTTGAATTTAAACATTTTACTTTTTTTTTAAGTGTTCATTTACGTCAGCCAGACAGTGATTTAATCGTTATACGATGATCTATGCATAACAGCTAAATTGACCGACTTTAAATCAACTGAAAGTGCTCAACGATAGGAAACGAATTTCTTAAAGGGACTGATGATTATTTTTTTTCTATAATAATTAAATACCTACAGACACTAGTGTTTCATCCTTTCGGGAATCTTCAGTGCAGGGTGTATATATATATATATATATATATATATATATATATATATGGTGACCCCCCCCCAAAAAAAAACGGGCCCCAACTCTAATTAGGCCCCTTTCTTAGTGTTTTGTCCGAATGAAATGAAACTTTGGTCATGACTAGTTTATTATATTCAAAACATCACATCAAAACACTAAGGTCTTTGGCGTTTTTTTTTTTTGTTTTTTTTTCACCGTTCTACAGCATATGTTCTAGATGGTCTCCATTTAGCTTTTGTTTTTTTGTTTTTTTTTGGGGGGGTCACCCTTTATATACATATATATATATGATTATCCACTGACACATGTTTAGTCGTCTATTACTCACCAGAGTGGCTGAATCTAGCGAGATTTGAAATCGGGACCTCATGGTAAGAAGTCTAAACTCTTACCACTGAACCACCTCATGGTGAGCCACGGGAAAAGTATGTTTTTAAGGAAAACAAAACTCTGCTAATATTTCAACGGCATCTTAAGCAGGTTTAAAGACTACCTTCCTCACTTCTTAGCTCTTACTTAAGGAGAGCAAGGAGCGTTCTAAAAACCATCCGTTGCCCGTTACTCAAGAGCTAAGAAGTGAGGAAGGTAGTCTTTAAACCTGCTTAAGATGCCGTTGAAATATTCGCAGAGTTTTGTTTTCCTTAAAAACATACTTTTCCCGTGGCTCACCATGAACCCCGGGATACGGCGACTTTAAGATACGTTTATTCACGTTTCGGCGTTTTTCCTGCCCCTGATTACGGTATTTGCCCCGCCTTACAGTGTTATTTAATTATATATACATATGTATTATATACTGTATTGTTTTTGTTACTAATTTTTAATGCTGTATCCCGGGGTTCTACTACATATATATATATATATATATATATATATATATATATATATATATATATATATATATAGTCTTTGAAGTTTTTAACATTTGAAACCATACAAAAAATTATTTTTTATCATTCGTTAAAAAAAAAACATCTAATCAGTAAGTCATTTAATCACCTGCAATCACTGCATCAACTCTCAAATTTACTATAATACCAATTTTTTTTATTTTTCAAGGGATCATCAGTTGTTTACCATGAAACACTGTTTCGGGGATTTAAAAACAATATATATATATATATATATATATTACTGATGGCACGATTCCAATATTTTTCCCGATTCCGATACAATTATCGATTCCGATTCTTTATAAATCTCTAAATGTTTAACTATAAGATCGTTATTTTCCCCGAATTTTGTAAAAACACATGTTAAATGTGCAGATATTTTCCTAGACGTAAAAATTACGCTTGTGGAGGATGATCTATCGATTTTATTTTCACTGGTGAAAATAGAGAGTGAGTGGTAAAGACTGCGAGATAGAGGGTGGGAGAAAAAAAGAGGGAAATGGAAATAAGGGAATAGAGAGAGAGAGAGAGAGAGAGAGAGAGAGAGAGAGAGAGAGAGAGATAAAGGCAAGGATAGAGAGAGAGAGGGGGTGAGAGATAGATAGATACAGAGTGAGAGATCCATAGAGGGACGAAGTGAGAAAATAGGGAGAATGAGTAGAGAAACGGGAAGGGGGAGGGGATAGGAAGGAGGATATCTACGTGAACGGAGTGGGCGAGAAAGGTAGATAGGAGAATGAAATAGAGAGGGGGAGATGTAAAAAATAGAGTAGTGAGAGAGATAAAGACAGGAGGAGAGAGAGGGAGGGTTAAAGGGTAAAGGGAGCTAAAGCGTGAGATGGAAAAGAGAAGTAATAAAGATAAAAACAAACAGAGAAGGGGAGAGAGGGAGTAGATGAGAGATAGAGGGGGAAGATAGAAAGAAGGGTGGGGGTGAGAGAGATAGAGACAGAGATATTCATATAGAGAGAAACGGGATGGTGTGGAAGGAGAACCCTATTTCCCTTGTTGAAATGACCCTACTTCTCCTCCCCCCCTCCTACCATCTTCTTGGTATCTTCCGAATCGCCGACGGCAATAATGACAATGTATATAATGGTTTAAATGTAGACTTTCGGTAGTCCGGCGGGGGGGGGGGGAATGACGATAAAATAGGATCGCCGGGGTTCAAGCACTTAGCCGAACAGTATTTATCAAACGTGACGGGGGAACCTCAATTGCCAACCTGCGTTTGACTTTTATTTGTCAAAATTCAGAGTTTACGAACAATGGCGATATTTTATTGAGGAGGCTTTTAGCATTTATCGAATATATCAAATATATTTGTTGAATTCATTTAACATTGACGCACATAAGCAGTGAAGCACACATGCACTATGGAGACGGGGGTTTCTTAAGCTGAGTTCAAATCCAGTCAGAATCAATTGCGGTAACTTACTTTGTTACTGCTACTACTACTACTACTTCATCGTTGTCGAATATTATACATGTGTTGGACGGCTTTTAAAAATTTACTTCGAAACCAATCTATTCCCGCCCTAATAATAACGAAGCTAAAGTTAATCCCTTTTGGTCAGTGTTTTACACAATAATAGCAACGTCATCATTTCGTGTGTCTACTATTTTCGGAGTCAATTTCTATGGATGGGCATTGGCGCTATAAGTGTTAATGGAAGTAACGTTGTTTTTTTTTGTTTGTTTTTGTTTTGTTATCGGGTTTTCATATTTACATTTTAAAACAAATAGATTTTGTAACGAACTACACAGATGAGAGTTGGTAAAATAAAATTAATTTTAACGTCTTTTGTTCATTTGTGTCTCTAAAGATAATGTTGCTTAAGGCCTCTGTACATTTCTTTTTTTTGGGGGGGGGGGCGCCAGAAAATAAAGATTACCCTTTATCATTTTAAAGATTAGAATTCAAGCGGTTGATTTTGGATTTACAATTTTTATTATCTCAAGAGTCGTATATTCTATTATACGAATATATTTTTTATTATTGGAAACCTTGATGTCCAATTTTATGTCCAATTTTATTTACAACTTTAAGGTAAGTGAAATAAATAATGGGAGTTTATATATAAGTATAAAAATAACTTTTTTTTTTTATTATTTGATCTTTTCAGCTTTAAAAAATGTTGAAATTTTTATCGACCTACATTTGTTTGTTTAGTTTTCGTAACATGAAATGGGAGGGGGGTAGAACATGAAATGGGAGGGGGAGGGGTAAAACACCTAACAAATATTTCCTCTAATATATTTAACAAAACCTACATTTATTATGCAAGTTCATTTAAAATTTCAAGAAAATATGACTATTATTTGATTTTTGCTCGATTTTTAAAACATGGGTATGTCTACAGCTTCAAAAACGTCACTCCATAGAACGTTGTTTTAAAGCGTCGATAATGTAAACACAATTTTTGTTTCCCGTTTTCATTATTTTTGTATGATGTAAAAAAATTTTTTTTTTAAATATTAGCAGTTTATTTGAAGCTTCTTTTAAATGATAAAAATGTTATGAGGATAATATTAAATTAAATTACAGTTACATCGTGTTACATACAGCGGTGGTTAAAACTGTGGTGCGCGTTGGAAGTACCTTCTTGACTTGTACGAGAAGAGTGGACTGCATACCCAACCAATGGTGCTTGGTGCGGGTGGACGCGCGACTGCATGTTTTTGTGCTTCTGGTTAGATAACCCTTGTTGCTCCCTGGCTGTATGTTGGCGAAACTATGTATGAATAAAATTGATTTAAAATGTAAAAAAAAAAAAAAAAAAGTTTGTCCTGATAATGAAGCTGGAGTCAACCCCTTTTGGTAATTTATAAAAATCGCGGCCATGGACGAACCCGAGGAAAAATCTGTTTGAGGATTTAAAGTAGTTTTATGTTGTTTTCGTCAAATATTAATTTATATAATTACTAGCTGGGGTGGGACTTTGCCCGGTCGTAAAATACGCTTAAATATGATATTTTAATTTGTCGTATATTTTATTCTAGAGTTTGAATTTCAAAAGTAAAAAAAATATAAAGGATTTGGATGCCATCAGCTAGAATCGAAACCGAAAGCAAAACTGTAGCATTCAAAGCTGGTGACGTTACCACTGTACCAACGGGACACTCATATGAACTGATTAAAAATAAAAAAATAAATTAAGATGAATGTACAAAATGTATAACGATTTTTTCAATTGTAACCCATTTTTTGGGCCCTTTAAAAACAATTTTAACCGGCTAAAGACCCATAAATAAACGGTCCGTAAAAAATCCAATCATTTGAGGCCCCTAGCCCCGCTCTGCGACTTTAGTTTCGGAGGAGATAGAGTTTGAAAATATGAAGACAGACAGACATATAGCCTTTTATATATTAGATTAATAAATATTAATAATTTATATTTTTATAAATGATGGGAAGAATCTATATTTTTCCCGATTCCGATACCATTACCGATTCTGTATTAAATTTCTGATTCTCATACATTTACCGATTTCGATTCTGTATAAATCTCTAAATTGTAAACAATAGAGTTATTATTTCATTCCGAATACCGTAAAAAACATGTTAAATATGCACATTTATTTTTTCGTAACGTAAAACTACAATTGTGTGTTGGAGGCGGGGGTGATCTATTGATTTAAGTTTTACTGGTAATTTTAAAAATCAATAAATATTTATTACTTTATCATTATTTTGCTTTAAACGAACTCAAATAAAAAAGACAATTAAAAGAATCGTTTTTGGCATCAGAAAATAAGTACTAAATTTTGCCAATATCGATACTCCCAAAAGTTTCTACTTTCCCGATTCCCGATTCCGATAATCGTCCCAACACTAATTATTATTATTAACAATATTAATTAGTATTATTATTAATAAATATCATGGAATGGGAAATCATTTCGAGTTAAAATTCGAGTTTCGTCTTGAGCTGAACACGACATCAGTCCAAATTCGGTGGCCATTTTGTTTGGCCTCCATTTCTTTCCTATAATGTAGAGACTTTTCATGCCTACTTTTCTCAATTTTTATAACTAGCAGGAAGACCCGACGTTGCCCAGGATTGAATGATGATCAACGAATATTTCACACTCCTATATTTTTTATTGTCATCGAAATCCGTGAAATTGCTCGGGAGGAAGCTTCACTTGCCTCCATGCAGTAACTTAGTCCAAAATATATGTTATTCTACATTGCACTCTAGAGAACCTACTGTCTCTTTTATAAAATTATTTTATATAAACTTCTTTTCCATTTAACCAAAAAAAAAAACGACATTAAGAAATTTAGGTGCGGGGTTTGAACCTACAGACCACGTCATGCAAAAAAAGAAGAAAAAAAGCACGCTATCAACATATCCACAGTAGAATTTTCATGGCTCGTCGTTCTATCATTATTGCTAAGCGACATCATGGAAAAATGGCTTTACCGATGATAGATAAATTCTGAGAGAAAGCTTAACTAAGATCACTCCCAGACTTATACACTAAAGTTCTGTAAATTTTAAATACAGGGTGACCCAAAAAAAAACGGGCCCCAACTCTAATTAGGCCCCGTTTCTTAGTGTTTTGTCCGAATAAAATTAAACTTTGGTCATAACTAGTTTATTATATTCAAAACATCACATCAAAACACTAGGGTCTTTGGCCTTTTTTCTCCGTTCTACAGCATATGTTCTAGATGGCCTCCATTTAGCTTTTGTTTTTTTTTTTGGGGGGGGGGGTCACCCTGTAATATCTGTTCAACTGTTTCGGAGTCTATAAGTAACGAACTCACACATACACACACGCGCGCGCACATACGTACACACACGCACACACACAATGTTGCATTTATATAATTGTGAACATACTCACCAGATTTTAATGTCAATTGTTCTTCGTGTATATATAATAAAAATAACAAAATAAAACTACACAAATGTTTTGCATTCTTCCATGATCGCAATTTCATTTTTTTCTTTTTGTTTTTTTTTTTTTTTGTTTTTTGTTTGTTTTTTGTTTTTGTTTTTGTTTTTGTTTAACTAAACGGGACTTAGGGGATCAACATCTGTTTCTTATTACTTTTAGTTCTTTATACCTTCTCCTTTCTCCTTCCAAATGACCTTCTCTCCTCTTGCAGGATAAAACTGTGGAATTTCCACGGTTCCCGCTAGTATTATGATATTTTTTAACGTTACGGAAAACAATAGAAACTAGAATATTATATTAGTAAATTATTATTACTTAACTTTTTATAAAATTATTCGCACCACCACCATCACCACCGTCGCCCCCATCGCCGACTAATCTACTCCTGTGGTCTTCTCTTATTATTTGTATGGATTAACCTCTCTCTCTCTCTCTTTCTCTCTCTCTCTCTCTCTCTCTCTCTCTCTCTCTCTCTCTTGCAGCGGTAACAACAAATTGATGGAAAAATAATGGAGAAGGCTGAGGGGGTCTGAATTTCGAGAGTGTTTTCCCCCGCCCCCATCCCACTCCAATTTCTACGGAGTCACTAAAATCAAATAAACAAACAAATGGAACTCCGACTCCGCCTATTTCTGGTAGTCATTTGGGGGGGGGGGGCGATATTGGTGAGATCTTCATCACCACTATTATCATCACCACCCTTTCCCCACTGGCGCATTTTACCGTAAACGCGACCATTACGAATGTTCTAATCCCGACTCCACTCCCGCAGGGTTGCTTACCTATCTACCGGCTTTCTTAAAAGCCTAATGGCAGAAACTGAATAACAGAAAGTAATTAATGGCAAAGTGACTGCCCTCTCCTTTTAACTGAACCTCTCCCCAACTCCCTCACTCTTCTGAGTCTATTTCCCTCCTCCCATATATATATATATATATATATATATATATATATATATATATAAAGTCACGTGTGTGTGTGAGTTTCTTCCTCATTGGTTCTGAAACGGTTGAGTCTATCTTTTGCAAATTTCACACAAAAATAATTTATATATCTGGCAGTGTTCTTAGATATGCTTTGTATAGAAATGCATCGGATAAGTATCGAAAAAATAAAATCCGATCCTAAAAACAGTCTTTCCTTTTTTTATAGATAAAAAGAATTTTTACAAGTAAATATTTTACGTTTTACCGGCCAGGGAAGATAATTCTCAGCCAATTAAGGAAGATTCAATTCTCAGAAAATCATTTTTTTCTTGGAAAAAACAAAAAACAAAAAAAAAACAGATTTATTGTCGTCTGGCGATATAGCTCAGTGGTAAATTACTCAACTACAGATCCAATGGCCCCTGTTCCAGTCCGGGGTGTCCCTCACCATTTTATTTTTATTTATTTATTTATTTTTTATTTTTTGTGTTAATGAGTTCAGTTTTCGATAAAAGAGCCGTACCATTTAAAATCGCCGCAACTCATTTCTTTGTTTGCATATTTTAAAACTAAACATTAATCAGAAGTGACTTTTCCAGGGCATTTATCCTCAAGCCCAAATATCAGCAGACGTGATATTGTAAACAAACACAGACGAAATTTGATGAACGATATTATGATAATTATTTATTTATTTATTAGCAAAAAGGTCCACCGGGCAAATTATTTCTCGTATTATATAATATTCAGTAGAGGATTGATTCTATAATAATACATAAGTAATCTGTATAAATTAAAATACCATGTTTAAGCGTATTGTACGATCGGGCAACGCCGGGTATCAAGCTAATATATATATATATATATATATATATATATATATATATATATATATATATATATATATATATATGAGAGAGAGAGAGAGAGAGAGAGAGAGAGAGAGAGAGAGAGAGAGAGTGTGTGAGAGCGATCGAGATCTAAATTACATATTATTTATTTAAAAACTACACGTTGCATATTTCGGAGACGTACTATGGTTTCATTGATTTGGATTCATTTTTTACCGTTTAAAAGGCTGTTAGAATCCATTCAAATAAAATGAGAGAAAGCAGAAATCGAACCTTGGATATAAGTTTTAAAGAACAATAGGTTTAAATGGAATGTCCAGTAAATTGTTAATTCTGATGAAATAAATAATAAATAAACTATTCAATTGTTAGAAAGAATGTGGATAACAAAATATGGGTTAAATAAATTAGATATGTAGGTTGAATTGCTTTGTAAAAACATCAAAGAAAAAATAGGTTATTGGGAAATCATAATGTCGGAAACGTGCAAAGTCGCGCATGTTGGTGGCACGTGAATTTTTTTCACGTGGCCGGACATGCATGGATGTCTCAATATAGGAAGTGAGAGTTAGTTAGTTAGATAGTTAATCAGTGAGAAACTCAGAGAGAGTCTGGAGTTTGAAATTCGAACGTCTAGAAGCGAGACGATCACTTTTAAACTTAATATGTGAAGCTTTGAATTCTTGATGAGAAAACCACGACCGGTCGTGAAGAAATAAACCCATCATGTGTTTTTGTAAAACGTCGTCTTGTGTTGTGATTCTACAAAAAGGTAAATTGAATTGTTATTATATGTCTATATGTCTGTGTTATAAAATGCCTTGACATACACATCTCATATCCACAATGTGAATCTACATCTCATATCTACACTAAGACTGTCTGAACACTATCTCCTCCCTCACTCCAAGAGCTTCCATATTTCACTTCTAAGTAAAGAACATTTTAATATATATGAATCGTCATAACAGAAACAACAACATCCGTCATAAAACGAAAAATCTCTCTTACAACATCACTTATAATAAGACTCTCTCAATGAAACCCCCTATATAACAGTTTCTCATTCTTTTTGCCTGCTAAACTGATGTCATTTAGGCAAGCCACACTAATAATTTGCCAATCATTGGTCTTTTTGTCCACAACTACAATATCTTCGGGGTGATGCTGGAACCACTTGTCCATCACTTGTATTCCAAACTTTTAGCACAAACTCCAATGCAGATTTGTACATACTTTGCCATGGTTGTGTTTGCACATTTTTGGGGCAAGTGTAGAGCACACACTAACAATGTATTACTCTGTTTCAAAATTTACACAAAACAGCCTATTATTATTATTATTATTATTATTATTATTATTATTATTATTATTATTATTATTATTATTTATTTATTTATTTATTTTTTGTACTCACTAGGAGTTTTCACAAATGTTATCATTAGAGATTATTCACTGACAACAACCAATGGTGTTCCCTGGATTCTGAGTGACAAGTTTCTCCAGTTTTCCAATACTCTCCAACTCTGTCAATATCATTGCAATTGAATTTGCGTTATCGCAATAGCCACTTGCCATTGACTAATTGTTGGTAGCCGGCATTGGTTTTCATTAGAATTTGGGTAACAACAAGTCTCCTCATGTATCGGTTCTTTTCTCACTCATCCAATGAGGGGGTTTGTCAGTGTTTTCCCTCTTTGGTCTTTTCATACTATTTGACCCTTCCTCACTATTTCGTCTGGGACCAGCCAAGACTAATGCCTTTGGGGTGGTAAATTTTATAAGATTTCTTGCAGGGTTTTTTTTTTATTGTTATTTACTCATTAGAAGTTTTCACACGGGCCAGCATCAAAGATGTCTCTTTGAAAACAACCTGTAGTGTTCCCTGGAGTCTGAGTGACAACAAGCTTCGTCAGATTTCCAGTACTCTCCACCTCTTTCGATAACATTTGCAAATAAAATTACGTTATCGCAACAGCCGATTACCATTGATTTTTCATTTGCAGCGATCCTTGGCCTTTACTAGAATTTTTGTGGCAATAAGCTTCCCCAAAATTCCAGTGTTCTTCGGACTCATCCAGTGGAGGTCTGATTAGTGCTTTCTCTTCTAGGTGTTTCCATTCTTCTTAATCCTCCACGACTATTAGGTGTGGTGCCAGTTGATACTGACAAGTTTTAAAGGGGGTGGCGTTCATTTATAATTATAGTTTCAGTTTTCTTGATTCCAGATGGCTTTTTATCTTTTTGTTGTTGTTTTTTTTTTTTTTGCGTTTCACATCTGTAGCAATTTCTATATGTTCAGCCAGCGCTGTAGCTAATGTGTATTGGTTTCTGAATTCAAAGGTTTTCCTTAATATTCCAGTCGTTTTCATTATTGTTATCTGTTGTATCTTCTCAGCCATCCCCTTGATTCCAATCTCTCCCATTTTTTTTTTTTCGAAGGTTTTCATGATTGTTCATATTGTTTCTACTATTATTCGTGTTATCTTGACTTTCTTCATTTTCCACATCCCTTCCAGTTCTCTGGGCAACTGTGGATTTGTTCCGCTTCTCCTTATTCTTGATATTCACCTTGTGGCCTGCTGGAACGGCGAAATCTACGATCTGACAGGATTTTTCTTTCTTGTTAACTATTATGACAGCCGGTCTTCTTGCTTGGATGCGTTTATCTGTTTTTACGTCCCATAGGAGTTTATGACTCCCGTTTTCAAGTACTGCTGCCGGTTTGTGTTGTACCATTTGTCTGGGCGTTCTACTCGTAGATGTCGTTGTTTTTATTTTTATTATTATTATTATTATTATTAGTAGTAGTAGTAGTAGTAGTAGTAGTAGTAGTAGTAGTAGTAGTAGTTAACAAGATTGCCCCCAAGGGATTTTCTCAGTTAAGTGAAGATAACCTACCCGTCATTGTTCTTCAAGAAAAAAAAAATTAAATAAATAGAAATAAAGGTTTTCAAAATAATGGCAAAAATGTTTTATTTTTGTCTCTGAAAACGTAAAAAATTACAAGTTGATTCAATCTGCCACAATTTTCGAAAAAGGATTTGATCCACGCCCCACTCTCTCCGCCTGCCATTTTTCTTACGCACGAACTAAGCCCTCATCTGAATTAAACAAAAAAAGCGTAAAATAATGATTCAACGCAAATAATAGGATTTTTTTGCGTGTTATTTATGAGGTGGCACAAGTGGAATGATGGGGGTTTTATTATGTGGAGATGTCTTCATTATTAGAATATTATTTTAGTTTTATTCCTATCTAACTGACCCCAGTTTTACGTACAAAATACAAAGCGCTCACTATCTCACAGAGGCACAAACGTACAATACAAATATATATATATATATATATATATATATATATATATATATATATATATATATATATATATATATATACCTTACTTTGGAGTAATTGCGTCAAATCCGGAGGTGGTTGCCAAAAACAGTACTTTTAGCTAGTTGGCGCAGTTACCCTGGATTTGGCGCAGCTACCCCAAAGTACGGTATATATATATATATATATATATATATATATATATATATATAATGTACGTGTGTGTATATATATAATGTACGTGTGTGTATATATATAATGTACGTATGTGTATATATATAATGTACGTGTGTGTATATATATAATGTACGTGTGTGTGTATATATATAATGTACGTGTGTGTGTATATATATCTATGTGTGTGTATATATGTGTGTATATATATGTGTGTATATATATGTGTGTGTGTGTATATATATATATATATGTAGGATAAAGAGTGCTCAATACGTTAGTAGAACAAAATATGTTTTATTATTACAACCTCGAGTGTATTAACTTAAGTCATTACAAATTGTTGTATAGACAGGTAAAAATTATCCGTCCATATCGTCAGATGATTCAAGTTAAAAGCTTGAATCATCTGAAGATAATTTTATCCTGTCTATTGAAAAAACTTGTGATGAAGTTCTCGTCAGATCACCTGAGTTGGCAGCGATGAGCCTGGTCAGTACAACATTGGTGGCTATTTGGAAATGCTAGCGTTGTATGTACTGCGCCGGACGTAGAAATCTCCAGGTTGGTATCTGGAGGCGCGTTTAATCTACTGGGAGAGATTTACTCTCAGTTTTCGTTAAGACATGAATCTAGAAGGAAACATGTAAAATCCTTAGGTCTAGTGTGTGTTCTTTATTGTAGCAGCCATTGCACCGACTGAGATTAGCAGTTGTACCAAAAAGTGTGCTTGGTTCTGCATAAAGCATTCCCCACTATAAACAAATAATCTGTGTGTATTTCCGAACAGCTTGATTGTTGTAGCAGAGCTCATACATCGAAATCAACGGGAGAGTCCTTCATATACATGTACTAGCAGAGAGACCTGACGTTGCCCGGGATTGAATGAGAATCAACGAATGTTTCGCATTTCTATTGTTTTTATTATCATCGAAATCGGTAAAATTGCTCATTTTTCAATCAAATCGATTGATTGCCTGCTCTAGTCAGGGACGCGCCGTAGTGCATAGGGAGAAAGCTTCACATGCTTCTCGCAGTGATTTAGTTCACAATACATTGTAGTCTACATTGCAATGTAGAGAACCGGCTGATAAAAGTACGTTTATATAATGGCTTGAATTAAAGTTTAAAATGCAAAAATCATGCTTCAATTGTGCTCTAAGCAGAAACATTCGTTTCGAACGCGCCCCCCCCTTATAAAAAACTTACTGTTGGTTTTATACGCCAGGCCCTTCTGTTTGTGCGGTAATAAAATTTCTCAAATGCACTTGCGATGTTTGGCTGTGTAAGATGTTAACTTTGGTCAAAATTGTCTGTTCCTTTATTGATAAGATTATTTCAATTATCGAGTATTGATACTTATCAAAGATATTCCGATGCAAAAACTATCTTAAAACACTGCTAAGCGCATAATGTACCTTCGTGTTCAGAAAAATCGGCCCAGTGGTTTTTGGGTCCATAGGGAACGAACTCATAGACACAGATACACAATGTTCCTTTTATATGATAAGTTGTGTCATGCTGTGATCAATTGTCAGTTTCAAAGCAAATGAAAGCCAACACGTTTCTAGATGAATTAAAAAGCTTCAACAAAATGATTAGAAAATTAAAAAAAAAAGTTGATTCTTGTGTCCCAAAAAGTACTTTTATAACAGATTATAGTGGGGCGCCCGGCGTTTCCCGTTCGTAAAAAAAAGAAAATGTGACAACGGGATCGGGGGATGCTCGGCATTGCCAGTTCGTTAAAAAAATATATGACAACTGTGGGGGTTGTGACAACGGGGGCAGGGGGCAGGGAGCGGCGTTTAAAAAAATGGAACTTGTGTGCCATCTGCTAGAAACGAAACCGAAAACAAAATTTTGTAAGCAAAAAAAAAAAAAATTTTTTTGAAGAAAGAAAATGACGCGTACCGGGCGCGAACTCGCATAATTCAAGTTAGCAAGTGGACACTTTTATCGATAGTTCCACGATGACGAAGATGTATACGTCTTTACACATGAGACGCTTCAATAGTTCAAAAATCTATATATCTATAAAAGTGAAAGTGTCTGACTGTCTGTGTGTGTATCTATGTGTCTGTGTGCGTACATTTCCCTACGCAATATTCCTCTCTTCAAACAAAACGAAATTTCTACACAAAATAATCGTCGATTTTTTTTTTCTTCATTTTTCGATACTTTTTGTCCAAGAGACCGCTCTTTCTAACGATGCCGTGTTCGTGCATATACGATGTGGATGACAAAAGTTTTTAGTGGACATACAAACAT
>NC_136502.1:98444469-98449469 GCF_053919585.1 Euprymna scolopes
CACGCCTTCAAGTACCCGGGCAACACCAGGCAGCCAGGCTGGTAACGCCATAAAAACGAATGTAGGGTAAACCGTGATGTCAATTTAGCGGTTTTCCTGATAGATCTGAAGATTTCGTTTGGAATATAGCGGGTAAATTTTGGAGCTAGCGGCGAGCCGGTTTGTTGTTGTGGATGTTGTTGTGGATGTTGTTGTGGTTGTTGTTGGTTGTTGTTTTTTTGTTTGTTTTGTTCCCCCCCCCCCTCTACACTGTGGGATTTCGTTTGCCAGTAAGATTTGAAGAATGTTAAACCGAAAAGAATAAAAACATTAATTAATTTGTAAGATATGTACACTCGACAACGACCAGGTCAAGATGGATAAAATAAATAAACAATAAATAAATGAAATGCGTTTACATTATCATTACGACATTAGTGAAATACATAACTGCATACAACATTACTAAATTGTGATTGTATCTCTATGTCTATTATATTAAAGATGCCGTGTGTGTGGGGGGGGTGAATGAGTTCCCTATGGGCTCTAAAAACATGTGGGCCAATTTTTGGAAATTTCACACGAAGGTACTTGATGTGTCTGGGAGTGTTCTTATGTAGGTTTTGTATCGGAATGCATCTGATAAGTATGGAACATCGATAATAAAAAAAAAATCCGATAAAAAAACAAAGTGCGATTTTGACGAAAGTAGACACTTTTATACATTCTAATACTACAAGTGCATTTGAGAAGCTTTCTCAACGCACAAGCATAAAATCAACTGCAGATCCTTTTATAAGACCGAGGCGCGTTCGTAATGAATTCTTTTTCGAGCACAATTAAACCATGATACTTGACTCTCATACGTATAAACTGATTATGCAAAAATAATTTCATAAAATAAACATTTGGTTCTTTGATAAGACAGAAGCGCGTTCGAAATGAATGTGTCTGTTCAGAGCACAATTGAACCATGACACTTGACTTTTGCATTTTAAACTTTAAGTGAAGCCATTATTCACAAATAATTTTATAAAACCAACAATGCATTCTCTACAGTACAATGTAGACTCTATAATGTATGTGGACTAAGTCACTGCGGGGAGGCATGTGAAGATTCCTCCCGGTACACTGCGGGGGGGTGGGGGTCTCTTACTAGAGCAGGTAATCAATCGATTTAATTTTTTAAAAATGGGCAATTTAATCGATTTCGACGAAAATAAAATTATGGGGGTAACATTTGCTGATCCTCATTTAATCCCGGACAAAGTCGGGTATCCCTGCTCATTAATGGATAAAAGTGCCTTTCGAAAGTATTTGGGAAACATTTAGTACTGTATGTAGTCTGATACATAGACGTTTTAAAATTGCATTTAATATTCGCCGTTTTTCGCTATTCAGAATGAGAGTAAATATCAAACAACGTGTGAATACTGTAGTTAAATTTACGTATGACTAGCTGGCTGCCTGGCGTTGCCCGATCATACAATACGCTTAAACATATTTTAATTTACGCAAATTGCGTATGTATTATTATAGTATCAATCCTTTATTGATTATTATATATTACGAGGAATAATTTGTCCGGTGAACTAATTCGAAAAAAAGTTAAAAAAAAAAAAAATAAATAAATAAATAAAATAAATAATAATGATAATGTAGTTCATCAAACACCGTCTGTGTTTGTTTACAATATCACGTCAGCTGATATTTAGGCTTGACGGTTTTAAAAATAGTCTTCTCTTATACATATATATAGTCTTCTCTTATATATATATATATATATATATATATATATATATATATATATATTTATATATATATTTAAAAAAAAAACATATATATATAAGAATTTTTACAGGGGAATATTTTACGTTACACCGGCCAAGAGAAATAAAATTATTTTCCTTGGCCGGTGTAACAAAAAATATTCCCCTGTAAAAATTATCCTTTTTTTTATCTATAAGAGAAGAAAGACTATTTTTAAGATCGGTTTGTTTCGATTTTTTATATTTATCGGGTGAATTTCTATACAAAACATACCTCAGACCACTATCAGACATATAAATTAGCTTTGTATGAAATTTGCAAAAGATAGGCTCAGCCGTTTCGGAACCTATGAGAAAGAAACTCTCTCTCTTTCTCTCTCTCTCTCTCTCTCTCTCTCTCTCTCACACACACACACACACACATGCGCACACACATACACACAAAGTGACTTTTATATAATCTATATATATAAAAATGTAATTCTTGGTTCGTTCAAAGTCGATAAAACCATATCTCTACATTACCAATTTATTTGAAATTTTCAGAAAATCTATCTGTAAAGTCAAGGAATATTTGCATGTTATTAAAATAATTAACATTGCGAATTATAAAAATATTAATTAAAATAAAATATTTTTCGTAAGTCGTTTCTGCGAGACTTCCCGGTTTTATTTACGGTAACTTCCGTTTCAACGACTCTCGAATTACAAGATAAGTAAATAAAAAAAAAAGGTACTCATGCAGAGAGTTATCCCTGCTGAAATAATAACGTTATTATTTAAAAAGTTATTCTTAACATGGGGAGGGGAGGGTGTTTTGTGCCTATTCTGTACTTTAACCTTACAATTGAATAAAAAAAAAACATATCATAAAACTTTAATTAAACGTGGAAATACGATTGAAAAAATAGCGCGGATCACTCTCTGCATTAGCACAAAAAAATCCCCTATTTTTTAAATTTAAATATATTTATGTATTTTACCAATTTAAAATTTTTAAAATTCCTTTGTTTATCTTAAGGCTTTTCACTCATCAAACATTACATTTTAATTATTTAGTTTCTTTCACGGCATTGTTTACATAAAAAAGTTTGTTTTAACTTTTTCTAAACTGTTTCATTTTTACGACATGCATCAGTATATTATAAACACATTAACCTCCCCATGTTAAAAACGGCTTTCAAATTAAACGCGCCCTTCCACAAACCTCGAAAGCCGTTCTGAACATAGGGAGGTTGGGGTGTTCATTCCGAAAGCCGTTTTAACATGGGGAGGTTAGGGTGTTTATAATATGCTGGGGCGAGTCGTAAAATTAACGAAGTTGCTATTTATTATTTATTGCAAAAATTGCTAGAAATGTATTTATTCGACAAAAAATAAGAAATACAAATAAACGGTAGTTTTGTTTTTTTCTGTTGATGTTTCTACATTTAAAATGTTACGTTACTTTTCCTAGCATTGCCGGGCTGAACACTGCGAAAATAATTACACAACACTTAAAATTTTATTCATTGTTGATTTATTCAAACAGTCCTTTGGAAAATAAAAATAAAAGCTGTTCTTAAGATGAGGAGGTTGGGGGTGATTATAAGGTGGAATTAATATAAAAAAAAACAAAAATACCAAGTTTTTTAAATGATTAAAATAATTTCTCATGTTTACGAACATGCCTGTTCTACAAATACTTTAATGGTGAATGCTCTGACGAACTGCAAACACTTGTACCTCCCCGACGTAACTACCCCCGACAAACCCGACAAGCTACTAAGTCTCATCCCTTTACAGTAGAGATCCCTAGGTGCAAGAAAGCCTTTTACTCCAATAGTTTCTTCCCCAGAACTGCGGGTCTTTGGAACTCCCTTCCGGGATTCTGCTTTCCCAACTGCAATGATATGCAGAAGTTCAAGTGTAATGTTAACAAACATCTTTCTACTCTTCTCCCTTCATAATGACCCCGCTAATTAATTCCCTAATAGTAGCCCCCTGCTTCAAAGTGGCACTGTGCCTTGTTTGGGGTGAAAATTGAATAAAAAAAAAAAAAAAAAATTTCACATGCGCACATAAGCAAGTATTTTTTATTAACTTTTTTTTTACTTTTTTTATTTAAAAATTAGTAAATTTCAATGAATAGAATAATAAATCATTTATCATTAATATGTTTTTTGGTTTTGTGTTGAATGAAACTTTTTTTTTTCATTACAACAATAATGAACCAATTTAAATCTTCCGGCATGCGTTTAAGGGTTACAAAATTATCAATAAATCGTTTAGTTACTAAGCCAACGTCAGAAAATGAAAAAAAAATGTTACGTGCGCATGCATTAGCCTTGACGGGGGGGGGGGGGCTAAGGAAGCGACCATTAAATAATTATGCTGGTCGCCATGGAACTCAACGCCCAAAGAGTACCTAAAGTGGCACTTATGCACTTATATTATCGTGCTATTTTTAAAAATAGTATTTTCACGTTAAATTCAAACTCCTGACAAACCGCCCCCTTAAGTAAGACACTCTATCAAAACCCCACAATACTTACTACAATACTATCTTACTGATTACTGTACACGCAATAACCCTTATCCTTGAGTGGCTTTCGGGCCTTGATAAGTGGTGATCCCCATGTAAAAAAAAAATTGCACTTTCCAATTTTATTGTCGTTTGCAATAACCATCAACAAAGCACAGGGAACAATGTTTACAATTGTGTGGCTTACAGTTACACACTGACCGTTTTTTCACATGGATAATTTATGTTACGTATTCAAGAGTCACCAAACCAGAAAATCTATATATCAGCTAAGAAAATGGAACAACAAAAACTGTGTACCCATACGAAATGGAAAATTAAACCTAGGTAAATAAGAAACATGCCTTTTTCTCATTTTGGAACTTTTTCCATTGCGCCAATTTGAGCCACAGCAACGCGTGGCAGGGTACAGCTGGTAGTAAGGATAAAGATATAATTGGGCTTTTTCAGCGTTATATACTTTGACAATAATTTATTTCAGCCTTAAGTTGCTTCATCTTGAATATCTAGAAAAAAAACAGATACGGCCTTTTCAACTTTTTATACTTTGATGATGGTAGAAAAAAATAATGGTAGACTTCGGCTGAGGATGGATGGGGTTGGGGGTCACCAAAACGAAAAAGCCCCCCCCCCTCCCTGTAAGAATAGGAAAATCAACTTAAGGTGGGGCCGGGCGAATGAAGGGGTAGAAATTTGATGCGGCGATGATAAAAAAAAAACGGAAGGCG
>NC_136502.1:98459469-98486969 GCF_053919585.1 Euprymna scolopes
TATATGTATATATATTTGTATATGTATATATATTTGTATATGTATATATATATTTGTATATGTATATATATATATTTGTATATGTATATATATATTTGTATATGTATATATATATATGTATATATGTATATATATATGTGTGTATATATATATATGTATATATGTATATATATGTGTATATGTATATACATATATATGTATATATGTGTATGTATATGTATACATATATATGTATATGTTTATATATATGTATATATATATGTGTATATATGTATGTGTATATGTATATGTATATGTCTATATGTGTGCATATATGTATATATATGTGTATTTTTATGTATATGTATATATATGTGTTGATCTATATGTGCGTATATATATGTATATATTTGTGTGTATACATGTGTATATGTATATATATGTTTATATGTATATATATATATGTGTATGTGTGTATATGTACAGAAATATGTGTATATATATGTGTGTATAGGTATCTACATACATGTGTATATGTATATATGTATATATATATACGCATTTATATATGTATATATATGTATATCTATACATACATAGCTTACTACATAGTGCAATCTAAAGAAGAAATATGTAATAGGAGGCGTGATTCTATAAAGGAATGTAGTATTAGGAATAGATTTTTACTATCGCGTCTAAAACGTACCTGATAAAGAAGGTTCTAAAGTGAGGGCCCGACTTAAAATGGTATTGAATAGTTAAAAATGGGGTTAAATAAATGATTGAAATTTAGTAAGCAAATCTGAAATCTAAAACTCAACAGTAGAAACACATTACAAATAAATACATGGGATTAATAGATAAAATTTTAGATCAATAAAACAGCTTAACAAATATTAGCAATATAAATTCAATACTAGAAAAACAATATTAGACGATAAAGAATGGAGACTAATACAGTGTTTAGATCAGTAAAATATGAAAAATCCTTGTATATTAAAATAATATTACGTGATATTATAAACACAGACGCAATTTGATGAATTAAAGTGTCGTTATTATTTTATTATTATTATTTTTTTAATTTAAATACTTTTTTTTTGCGAATTAGTCCATCAGGCTAATTATTCCTCCTGATCTATACTATTCAATATATATATATATATATATATATATATATATATATATATATATATTAGTGTGCCGCCAAGCGTTTCTTGGTCGTAAGATACGCTTAAATAGGATATTTTAATTCATGCAGATTGCATATTCATTATTATAGAGGCAATTCTCTATCAATTATTATATTAAACCTAATATATAGTAGGTAAATCAAAACTAAATATAACCTATTATTGATTTTATATGCCTGGCTTTTTCACGTGCTGTGATAATGCCTTTGCTAGGGTTATAAATTATGATGAATAGTCAAACGAATAGAGAAAGGGTGGATGCGTATTAATAAGTTTCATATTCCTTATCTCTACCTCTCTAAAGATTTTTTAAACTGGCTCGCTAAAAGTGTCGGCCAAACTAGCAGAAAGCAATTTCATTTTTATGTGACTAATAAAAATAAAGCCCAGCCCCACCACACCATTCGCGTAAATGCTTATTAAAAAATATTTATTTATTTATTTTTGTTTTCTTAGTCCTGATTTTAATCTAATGTTAAACTACACTTCTCGAACAGTCCTACTTTTCCGTTGTCAAAGTATCTTTTTTACCTATTTATTCAATTTTGCCATTTTTACCGGTATCATTGTTACCGTGCCATTTTCCGGTGCAATTTTTACCTTATATATATATATATATATATATATATATATATATATATATATATATATATATATATATATATATATATATCTGCATGTGTGTGTAATCTTCAAATCTAATAGGTCCCGCACTATCGGCCAAGTCCAACGTCTGTCCCATCACCGAAATGTCGCATCCCTGTGTCTGTTTTACAAGTATTTAATGGAATTTTCTCTGAACTCAAAGCACTATTACCCCCCTCAAGGTACATACTTGCGACTAACCCGACAAACAGCAAAATCCCACCCCTTTACTGTCATTACATGCTGGGAAGACTTCTATTCGCTTAGTTTCTTCCCTCGAATTGCTAGACTTTCAAATTCCCTCCTTTTCCTGCTTCCCTGATAATCTGCAGAAGTTTTAATGGGAAATGACATCTTGCTGCTCAACTCCTCACAGTGCCCTATTAGACACAATCTCAAATAGTAACCTCTGACCTTCTAAGTGGCAATATGTCTTGTTTGAGGTGAAGCACGGTAAACTAGAAAATATTTGTTGTTTTGTTTAACGCAAATGAATAAAAAAAAAATAATGAAGCAAAATAAATTTCTCAGCTGTTGTCTATCTGCTATTATATAAAAGAAACGGCGTGTGGGGGATGGAGAGTTCCCTATGAAATCCTAAACCGCTGGGCCGATTTATTTTTATTTAGATAGGTTTTATACCAGAATATCTTCGATAAGTATTGATAACTGAAAAAAAATCCGATGAAAGAAGAAATAGGCGATTTTTACTAAAGTTAACCCTTTATACAGCCTAACATCACATGTGCATTTTAGAAGTTTTATTACTGCACAAGCAAAAAAAAAAGTCTAGCATATAAAACCAACAGTAGGTTCTTTGATATGATAGGAGTGCGTTCGAAATAAATGTTTCTGTTTAGAGCTTTCCTTTTTCATTTTAAACTTTCATTCAAGCCATTATATAAAAATAATTTTATAAAATCAACAGTAGGTTCTCTACGGTGCAATGTAGACTACAATGTATTTATTTACAAAGGCATCACCACTTATCAAGGCTAAAAGGCCACTCGAGGATAAGGGTTAAAGAGTGTACAGTAGACAATTGGACAATAAAGTAATCGTTAGTAATGGAAATTCGGTAAATTTGTTAACTTATATGGAACCGATTTTGATGACGATAAAAATATGGGAGGGTGAAACATTCGTTGATCATCATTCAATCTTGGGCAACGTCGGGTATCTCTGCTAGTTTGTTTTAAGATAATTAATGTCGCTGAAAACTAAGGAAATGCCGGATCCATTGTGTAATTAACCCTATCACCAAAGAATGATAAAGAAAATCTTCCTTCTAAATTCTTTTCTGGGTTTATGACTGGGAGCTGGACGCGAAACGGGTGAGGCGGGGTAGGCTGGAACCAGGGGGTTTGCCTTTTCTAACCCACTTTGTCAAATGATGTTATGGGTAGTAGAACCTAGCATTAAGTGGGAGGAAACCACTTGTCACTTATCATTATTAACTTCCCCCCCCCCTCTTCCTCCCTTTGCCTACTCTCCCACGTGCCCCCACCACATGTCGTGGCTCTCTTTGGTTTCACCCCCTCCTGCCTCTCACCTTGTGTTAATTGGACTGAATAACTTAAATACAACGTTAAATTATTACGTCTTTCCTTTTCTTTTGACGCCATTTAAAACAAGGTTTTCAATTTCTATACTCTTCCTGAAATGTTTCTTTTACGCTATCTGACTAGTTACTTTCTCTAACGAGAAAAGTGTAAATATTTGAAACTCCATGGAATAAGAAATAACCCTTATTGCGTTTACTGTTATTTTCCTACGAACCTGTAGATGCAGAGGAAAATCAATATCATTTGATCATTTTATATGTATAAGATCCTTTTTTTTTACATAGGCATAACCAGTTATCAAGGCCTAGAGACCACTCGAGGATAAGAGTTAAGAGTGTAGAGTAGTCAATTGGACAATATAGTAATCGTTAGTAATGGAAGTTCGGTAAATTTGTTAACTTAAGTGGAACGGCTCATCAAGAACTTGTTTATGTTGGACTTGAAGACAACCATATTGTAGTCAGCTGGAAAGCAGGAGAACGGAAGACAGTTCCACAGGTGTGCAGTTCTAAGAAAGAAGCTTTTTTCATGGAATCTACGTTTAGGTTTAGGCACAGATAAAGAGTGGGGAAATTATTGATAGTGTTTTCAGCTAGATGAGTGTTTCTTGTGAAAGTTTGGCAAGGGAGGATCATAGATTGAAGCTCAGTCGAACACTTGCCATGAAAATAAAAGAACAGAACTTTCGTGAGGATTTATCAAGGTTACGCAACGAATTACAAGCACTTGTACCCCCTCGACGTGACTACCCCCGACAAACCTGACAAGCAGCTAAATCCCACCCCTTCACTGTAGAGATCCCTAAATGTAAAAAAAACCTTCTACTCCAATAGTTTCTTCTCCAGAACTACTAGACTTTAGGCTCTCTTCCGGGGTTCTGCTTTCCCAACTGTACTGACATGCAGTAGTTCAAATGTAATGTGAACAAACATCTTGCTACCCATCTCCCTTCATAACACCCTTGCAACGTATGTCCTCGATAGTAGCCCCCTACTTCAAAGTGGCGCTGTGCCTTGTTTGGGGTGAAAATTGAATAGTGTGTGTGCGTGTTACTATTCTCTGTTTAGTGGCTCTTTACTATTTGAACCTAAGTTATTTCTGACCTATTTTGAGTTCTTTCCATGATCGTCTAAATAGGAATGAGTATACTGAAGATTTCAATACTTACTGAGGCAGTCACGAGTATCGATGAAGAATTCTGTGTAAGTCTCGGAACTGATCGAAGCAGTCTCCTATTTGAAAGTCACCTCCTTTATTTTATTAAAGGATAATTTTTTGAAGCCTGATCTAATCCTTCGTATTAATCGGATGGTCTGACTTTTTATGCATTTTCTGTTTTCAAATCGTAAACTGTTTCCTAGAACTGTCCTTCTGTGGAACTCTGTCCAACTGGCCTGCTTCTCAGCTGACGACAACATGGTCATCTTCAAGTCCAATGTGAACAAGTTCTTTCTATCTTGTCCTCTGAAATTGTCAAATTCTGCCCATATCCCACCAAAAACGATCACTGAGCTGTTGTCTCACTGACCAGCTTACAATCATTAACCTTTACCCTCGAGTGATCTCCGGGCCTTGTTAAAAAAAAAAACTGCTGTCACAACACCCCCGACCCCCCCCCCCCAATGTAAACAGAATTTGTGTGAAATATTAAACAATTCTTCTGTGTCGGCGCGTTACTTACGGAAAAACGGTTAATTAAGCTGCAGAAGCACTTGTTAAAAAATTTACAAGTTCTATAATTTAATACCCACCTAAAAAAAAAAGAACGAAAAATAAAAATGTTCTTGTAAACCGCTCGTGAAAATTTAATCTTTTAGATCAATTACAAAGCAGTAAAAACTACGTAACAGCACAAAAAAAAAAAAAAAAATGAACCACACTTTTTTTTTAAAAACTTTATTTCAAATGTCCGTTAAAGATTCCTCTGCGACGTGACAAGTCACTTTACTACGCGCGTGCACGCGCCGACGTATCATGTAAGAAAAGCGTTAACGAAAGCTGTGAAATGGCGCAAAATAGTCCCAGGCTCTAGGGGTTAATACCATGCAAACGGTAAATTTGCGACGGGTTTAAATGCCAAATTCGTTTTCAGCGGCCTCGATATCCACTAAAAACACAAGCTAGAATGGTGTTACAACTAAAATAAACATTTACCTTTTATTTTTTGCCTAGTTCCAGAGCGCCCTTTTTGTGGAGCTGGTTTTCTCCCTCATTAAAAACGAGTCACATTTTGCCCTCGTGGGGAAGCAAATAAATACCTACTCATTAAGTATTGATGAAGTTTCTTTACCCATTTTTTCCAAGTACCGATAGCAGACCTACTTCCCGCAAACAATGTAGAATTCAGAAACTACGATGAAGGTGGGCTCTCTCTACCGTGCTAGAAAATTACTTACGCATGAAAGTATGCTCTACAAGGCCACCATTCGTCCATCTACGGGGTATTGTTGTCACATTTGGGCTGGTGCTTCTGCTATTAGTCTCCCACTACTAGACAAGGTTCAAAAGAGAGTCGCCAACCTGATAGGTCCCGAAATGTCAGTTCGGCTTCAGCCTCTGTCCCATCGACGAAGCGTTGTATCCCTCTGCCTGTTTTACAAGTTTTTACAAATATTTTAATGGTAGATGCTCTGACGAAATACAAGCCCTCGTATCCCCCAACAAGCAGCAAAATTCCACCCCTACACAGTAGAGATCTCCAGACGTCAGAAAGCCATCTACTCTACTAGTTTCTTCCTCAGAACTGCTAGACTGGAATTCCCTTCCGGTTTCCTGCTTCC
Source organism: Euprymna scolopes (assembly GCF_053919585.1). Lineage (NCBI taxonomy): Eukaryota > Metazoa > Mollusca > Cephalopoda > Sepiida > Sepiolidae > Euprymna > Euprymna scolopes. The sequence goes on from NC_136502.1 coordinate 98,465,632, forward strand.
CCGATTGTACTGACATGCAGAAGTTCAAGTGTAATGTAAATAATCCTGCTGCTAAACTCCCTACATAGTATCTTTGCAATTATATCCCATATAGTAGCTCAAAGTGGCACTGTGTTTTGTTTGGGGTGAAAATATGCAATAATTTTTTTTTTTTTTTTTTTTTTTTAGTAGCTTAATATCAATTGAATTATTATTACTATTTTTATGAATATTGTAATTGTAATTATTATTACTATTTTTATTAATATTGATGAGGTGGTGGTTATAGTAGTAGTTTTGGATATTTCCTTTGTTTTCTCGTCGTCCCCCAAATCGTTTGTGTCTTTACATGAGGCAATCGAAGTAAACGTGCCAAAATTGGCTGGCCTTCCCTCTGGGCTCCTCATCTGCCAAATCCATCAGAACGGCAACCGCGTCGTAAAGACAACCCCCCCCCCCCGCCGCCGCACACTCCCATCCCGAGACTACATTCTGGAGCCCCTCCCGGGTTTCGCCGGTGGACACACGCAAAAAGAAGTAAAAAAAACAACACGAACTAGGAAACGACATGACTGACCTCGTTTTCCTGACGGCAAAGAAAGAGAGGGTGTCTTTTTAGCTTTAGAGCTTGTTTCCGCGGTTGGTTGTAAGTGAAGAGATGATTTAAAAGGATGAGGGGGGGGGATAGGTCCCGGGAATGGGGGGGGGGTCAATGCTGATAGGGTCCAACAACGAAGGAAGCTGCGTTCGTTGGACCTAAAAAGGTTTTCTTGTTGACATTGTTTTACGTAGAAATGTGTATTCATCTTTGTTTATGAAATTTATCACAGCCCTTTGTTCCTTTCTTAGACCTCTTACACTTTGAATCACACACACACACACACACACACACACGAGCACGCGCGATGTATGTATATCTGTTGGGAATTCTAGGTACTGTACATGCTCTCTGCTTATCTCGGCATTGTTTTCAGCCGTACTGAACCTCCACTTGCCACTGATATTCAACAACGCCGACTCAGGAGAGATGTGGTTAGACAATGCGCAACTCTAGCCACAATATTCCACACGCAGACACCTTCAAGACTGAAAGAAGCTACCATGTATATATATATATATATATATATATATAGAGAGAGAGAGAGAGAGAGAGAGAGAGAGAGAGAGAGAGAAAGACGTGTCAGTGGATAATTATATTTTAAAAACAATATATATATATATATATATATATATATATATATACATATATATATATGTGTATATATATATAGATGTATATATATGTATATAATGTATATATAACATATGTATATATATAATGTATATATATATAATATATGTATATATATATATAATGTATATGCATAATGTATATATACAATGCACATATGTAATGTATATATATATAATGTATATATATATATAATGTGTGTGTATATATATATACAATGTATATATGTAATGCATATATATAATGTGTGTATATATATATAATGTATATATATAATGTGTGTATATATATATATATAATGTATATATATAATGTGTGTATATATATATAATGTATATATAATATATATAATGTATGTATATATATAATGTGTATATAATGTATGTATATATATATATAATGTGTATATAATGTATGTATATATATAATGTATGTATATATATATATATAATGTATGTATATATATAATGTATATAATGTGTATATATAATGTATATAATGTATATATATAATATATATATATATATATATATATATATATATATATATATATATATATATAAAGCTGAACGTCTGTGTGAACGAATAGGCTCCTATACGATTGACTATTATAGAAAACTGATCACATATAATGATAGAAGATGTATCGAGACACAGGAATGGGTATGTTTGATCTGGCATAATGATAATTCATTAAAATTGTGGGGTCTGCGTACGCGCCTGGTCCACAAAGTATGGAAATAAAAAATTAAAAAAAATATATAAAAAAACGTTTACAAGTGTTTTTGATAAAGATATACATAATAATACTTTGACAAGTATGTTTTAACTTTAATAGGGGGGTATACTAAAATCGTGGGGGTCTACGTTCGCGCCTGGCCTCCATAGAATGGAAATAGGCACAAACTTTAATAAAGACTTTTCATATCTATCTGCGTAAGTATACTTTGATAATTATGTTTCAGTTTGAAGAAATATGGTATAATAAAATTATGTGGTGTTCATTCGCGCCTGACCTCCATAGAATGGAAATATGTCACAAAGTTTAACAAGGTTTTTTGATATAGATCCACAGAATATTGTGATAAGTGTTTCAGTGTGAACAGGTATGGTATAATAAATTCTGGGGTTTATCTATTTTATTTTTACTTTCATCATATTTTGCTTTGGTTTTGATACCCCCAAATTCGAAGCTATCTCTTTACAATCAAATTTTAGTCATTCAATGAATTTAACAATTTATGACGTGAAATGTTTGAGTTTCAGATCAAAAGATTTTTATTATTCTATGTAAGACAAAGAATACATTAGAAATATTATAACTCCTTATCTTATAGGATTTCGATGTCTACCATCTCTTCAGAGGAGAAAATATTAGCAAATAGTTATAATGGTTTACACCTTAATTGCTAAAGTCAGTGAGACATGGAAAATCAAAATTAAAACTTGATTGAGTCATTAAAAGTCATAGAGTAAGGGAAGTTAAAGAAAAGGATATAAAGTTAACATCCAAATTGGATGGGAAAATCCGAAGTGAATGTCTTTGAAAACAGTGTAGTAAAATTATCCAAACTGTATTTTGAGTAATCCACATTACAACATATATATATATATATATATATATATATATATATATATATATATATATATATATTCATATCTATATGTGTGTGTGTGCATATATGTATGCATATGGATATAAATGTGTGCATATATATATATATATATATATATATATATATATATATATATATTCATATCTATCTATATATCTGTGAAAGTGTCTGCGTGTGTGTGTCTGTGTACATTTCCCTACCAAATAACTCTGTCAGTTTTCGGTTTAGGGACTCGAAATTTAACATAAGGAGTATTGAGATGTGGGAAAATCTTTTCAATCGGTTTTCGGCCGGAAATTTGGCTGTCAAGGGGTCAAAGTTCAACGATTTGGTCTTTGAAATCTCTACCAAACTCCCCCGCCAAATTTTGGGTCCAAACACGTGAAATTTTAAATGTAGGTTACTTGGACATGGATCAAACTTTTTAATTTCATTTGAGCCCCAAAAGTTAAATGTAAAGGGGTCAAAATTGGGGTCAAAGTTTAAAAAAATTGACCTCTGCGGTCTCTACCAAATTACTCAACCAATTTTTGGTCTAAACATTTGAAATTTTACATAAAGTGTATTCAGATATAGGACAAGCTTTTTAATCGGTTTTTGACCGAAAGTTTGGCTGCCAAGGAATCAAAATTAAAAATATTTGATCTTTGTGGTCTTTAGCAAACTATTCAGCCAATTTTGGGTCTAAACATTTGAAATTTTACGTAAAGGGTATTCAGACATGCAGCAAGCTTTTTAATCAGTTTTTGCGCGAAGATTTCGCTGCCAAGAGGTCAAAGTTGAAAGAATTGATCTTTGTAGACTCTACCAAACTCCTCCGCCAAATTTGGGTCTAAACACTTGAAATTTTAGATGTAGGTTATCTGGACGTGGGCTTGTATGTGTGCGTTTTGAGAGTACAAAATTTCTATATCAAACCAAAAAGACATATCTCTAAACGCTTTTCAACCGTCCGATTAACAGATAGAGTTTTTTTTATTTATTTTATCTAACATTTGAAGGAATGGGAAATTGTTTGTTTAAAAATATTTTAAAGTAAAATATAGGGGAAGGAAAAGGGGAAGAAATAAAATTCTAATAAGACTGTTGAAGAAGATGGCAGTTGAAAACAATCGCAATGGATTCTAACAGCATCAAATGATAAGAAATCAGATTCTGAAGTCATGATGCAAGGCACATTAGATAATAAGTGTTGTGTAGCGGTTGAGTTTAAATGATTACTGGTGGGATTAAAGTAGTTGTTTATACCAGTACGAATCAGAATCCCGAATGGAACATGCTGCTTAATTCTGTTTTCAAGGAGAAGACTGGTTCTCCCTACACATTCAGGAGATATTATGGACAATCAACAATAAAGACCCTGATTTTAAAAGCAAACATTTTATTCCACCTCGAAGTGCCCTGTTTATTTTAAATTGTCCTGCTTCGGCAGCACTTGTACAACTTCATATTATCAGTAATACTAGCCTGACTTTTTATCATATCTGAAAGATATTTTGCCCATGAAAAAAAAAAAAACAATAATGCAATATCTAAATTTAATTTTTTTAATCATTTACATCTAGCTGGGGATGGGGCATCCTATCAGATCCCAGATATTAACCCACTGACTCATATATACCAACTGAGAGATCTTTTGAAGATTGTAACCGCCCCTTTAAATATAATTGTTTGTATCTTACTTGCACTTGGTTCATTAAGTATATTTGTCAGGTAGTTTTTTTTATTCATTTTCATGGGTCCTTTCTCTCCTATAATTACTGGAATGGAGATCTTCCTCAAATTCCAGTTTCTTTGCATGTTGTATGTAAGACATTTGTATTTCATCATTTTATTTTCATTAATTATTTTCATTATTTGTAAAAAAAATTGCAGTTATAAAATCAGTTTGAATTTTTTATGCGTTAATAATTATAAAAAAAAACTTGTTACAAGAAATTCATTGCCCCCTTCCCCCAAGAAAAACACATCCCACCTAAAATATGATATATATATATATATATATATATATATATATATATATATATATATATATATATATATTATGAACATCGCTTATCATTTTCCAGTCAGAAAACCGGAAGTCGTCACTAAGTAGGTTTTTTTACTCTAACTCATCCTGTTAGACATTGACGGTGGTCAAGTGGTTAACAACACAGACTGACGACCTGGATGTCCTAAGATGTTAGCAAGCATCACGTGGTGCCTCTCGTAAGTACCCGGTGTCTTTCTAGAAATAATTCTGACTGGAAAAATATCGGGGAAACCAATGCCAACAATAGAATCTTTGGATTCATATGATATGATGACGATGACTTGTTCTCTTTATATTTTGTGAATAGCCAGAAATCAAAAGAATGTCCTCTTTGATTACGCAGATTAGTGCCTTCATTTAAAGGTACTTGAACCGAGGGAAGGGTGGAGGGGGAGGTACAATGTGCTTCATCTTTTTTTATGATGCAAATCGTTTACTTTACGACTTGGAAGCTTGTTAGCGTGATCATAAAAGAGGAAAGAATGTAATTACTTACGCATGCCTACTTGAATCTATTTGGGAAAAGGGCAAGATCATTTTTTTTTTTTTTTAGTAATACAAGCAGGCTGCCCGGCGTTGCCCGGTCATAAAATACACATAAATAAATATATTTTGATTTATACAGAAACTGAGTCATGTGCACGCGAGTATTATTTTTTTTTCTAAACAGTTCACTTTTTGTAAGTAAAAAAAAAGAAAAAATACTCGAGTTGAGATCGAAACCAAAAGCTAAAGACAGTGAGTCAAGTACGATAACCATTAGACCAGCCTGACACGAACTTTTAAAGATGATTTTTTTAAGACTGGTTTTAATATTGTGGGAGGTCTTGTAGGTGATGTTCTCGACGTATGATCAAACGAAGTAGTCCGGCAGGTTCAGGTCAGGGCAGCAAAGGCAGCCAGTGAGAGCTGGGTACAAAGTTGTAGGACTCCTTTTGAAGCCAAGCCTGGGTCTCTTTGGGCTTGTGGGCTGGTACCAAGTTTGCTGCCACACCCAGGATCTGCCAATGGCCACCTGATTGCACCAGGGGATCACCACACTCTGCAGCACACCCAGGTACACTTTGGTGTTGACTTTCAAACCAACTTTGAAGATGTGAGGAGGCAACATAACCATAACTGGAAATTTTGTTTCCATCACCCTGGGCACGCCCTCTAGCATTGAAATCTCCGGATTTGTATTTTTAGGGTGCTGGCAATGGTCCTGTTGTCATAACTTGGATCGGTAGTGAGCATGAGTTGTATAGCAGTGCATCTCCGATCTTGTTCGTTGAACATTGCGTCGCTTTCAGACATGATAGAAGACTCCTATCGCTCTTGAGTTTTGTACACAACTGCCCAACCAAGTAGATGGTCTGGAACAAAAAATAAAACTAGTTTTCATTAAACGGAAATGGAAGCATGTTGTCTTTTCTAGAGCGACAATTTTATCGTTTCACCTTCTATAGAATAGGTCAAGCCAGTGCCCCTAAAGGAGGAGTATTCTGGCCTTTTAAAATTGCCTGGGCAGCCCCGCTAACATTCCCCAGTTAAGTGTGCCTTAGGCAGTAACAATGCAATTATTCCACCTGAGAGATGGCAAGCAAAACTTGGGAGAGTTGACCTCCTAGGACTACTCAGAACGAATGCCTCAGCCCGCCGGATAAAAGGCCATCAAAATAACCCAGTTTTTGCTGTACTAATTGTTGAGTTAAAAATTCCACTGGCAAGCGGTTATGAGTTGTACTAACATACAGAGGTTTAAATGTAATGTGAACAAATATCTCGCTACTCCACTCTCTACAGTCTCATGTTAGACACGATCTTAAATAGCAGCCTCTTACGTACCAAGAGGTAGTATGCGTTGTCTCGGGTGAAAAAGTAATAAAAAAGTCTATTGTTCCAGAAAAGGGTATTTCAGCTTTCTTTAATTCATAATTATTCCTCATATATTCCTAAACTATTCTCATTATATTGTGGTTTGAATAAATAAGTTCAGATCAAAGCTTCAAATTATTATGAAATTAGATGTCTCGTTGTAGTCTAGCATAGGCGTTGAATCTTTTGAGTTTTCAAATTTCCCGCTGTTGTTCTCGATCTATGATGTTAACCTCATTTCACAAGGATCCATGGTTACCTCCCCTTTCTGTAATACACACAGGTAAAAGTTTTTATCGTTTCTCTCTCTCTCTCTCTCTCTCTCTCTCTCTCTCTCTCTCTCTATCTATCTATCTATCTATCTATCTATCTATCTTCTCTTCCTTCTTGACACTTTTCTATATTCCCCGAAGGAGCATTTATTATAACTATTTTTTTTTCTATGTTTGCAAGTTCTCCTTTAGAATTAAGAGATTAAAAAATAAAACCGCCCCCACCCATCCCTCCACCTATGAGGAAATCCTCCCCTCGGAGAAGATTGACCACCTAGAAACCTTGTACAACAAAGAGTATCTGATCTATTCATTAGTTTTGACAGGTAGACAAAAGGGGGGATATTTATCTGGCCTAAACAAGCAAGCCTGACACAAGACCATATTATTAGAGCACTCAAATTGGTTTCCTGAAAACATTATTTGTGCTAGGGTAAATATTGCCTAATCTCTACTATCATATAAAAGAGACTGGGGGGGGGGACTTGTTCCCTATGAACTCTGAAATGGCCGAGTCGATTTTTTTTTTAATTTCACACGAAAGTACTTGATATATCTGGGAGTGTTCTTATGTAGGTTTTGTATTGGAATGTGTCTGATATGCATTGAAAATCAATAATAAAAAAAAATCCGATTAAAGAAGGAACTCCGATTTTGACCAAAGTTAACACAAGTTCATTTGAAAAGTTTCATCACCGCACAAGCAGAAAGGCCCAGCCTATAAAATCAACAGTAGGTCCTTTTACAAGACAGGGACACGTTCAAAATGAATGCTTCGTTTTAGAGCACAATTGAACCATGATACTTCACTCTTGTACGTTTAGCTTTAATTCAAGTGAATACGTAAAAATAAATCCATAAGATCAACAGATGGTTCTTTGATAAGACAGGGGCGCGTTCAAAATGAATGTTTCCGTTTAAAGCACAACTGAACCATGATACTTGATTTTTGCATTTTAAACAGCCATTATTTACGAATAATTTGATAAAAGCAGCAGTAGATTTTCTAAAGTGCAATGTAGACTACAATGTATTGTGGAATAAGTCACTGTAGAGAAACATGTGAAGTTTGCGGTAAAGGGGGTCCCTCACTACAGCAGGCAATCAATCGATTTAATTAAAATATGGGTGATTTCAACAAATTCGATGACAATAAAAGTATGACGCGGTGGAACATTTATTGATCATTTTTAATCCCATACAACGTCGAGTCTGTTTGCTAGTCATATATATATATATATATATATATATATATATATATATATATATATATATATATATATATCCATCCATGCTGAAATATATCAAGGAGAAATAAGCTACTAATATAGATAGAGATAGATAAGAACAGACTTAGAGAGGGGCATGAGCAGAGGGAGAGAAAGAGAGAGAGACAGACAGAGAGAGAGAGAGAGAGAGAGAGATAGCTAATAATTGATTATTGCAGTTAAGTATATATGATTTGATATATTTGTATGTACAGGATGCGCCCTTAAAAAATTAACCGATCATTATGAATTTCTAAAGTTCCAAATGTGGGCTATATTTGATTTAAGTTTGTTTTCTGTAATAGGGAGAAAAACATCAGATACTTTCGATTGTTAATATGTATTAGACATAAATTAACAAATTGAATGAAACTGAGATATAAAAATAATAATGAATATTCGTCCAAACTCCTTCTTGCCTTCTCTCCCCCCCCCCCTCTTTCTCTCTCCCCCCCTCTCTCTTTCTCTCTCTCAGCTGTCCAAAAAAAAAAAAAAAAGAAAGAAAAAAAGGCTGCCATGTGCTTTCCCCCTTCATTCATTTTCACAGCAGTTATTGTCCTCATAAGCAAATTAATGCCATACGTATATTAATAACCCATCTAGAGTCGAAAGTTTTTTCTCTCCTTTCTTGATTCTGTCACCTGACAAGGTAGACAGACGCGCCGTCACTTGTGTAAGTTACGTTTTGCATTACTTTCGCCACACAAATATTCTCTATATCACAGTTTTTGTGTAGTGTTTTTAGGGGAGATAATATGGGCACAACCTTTCATTTGAAAATCATTTGCATTATAATTCACACATTACTTGATCATATATGACTAGCAGAGAGACCCGACGTTGCCGAGGATTGGGTGAGGATCAACAAATGTTTACACTTCCAACACTTTTATCAGTACAGCAAGTTATAATTACCGCCAGTCGGGAGATTCACACCCAATCATAAAGTAAACCTTGATTTCGTAGGTTAGAATTCTACCTCTATGAATTAAGAGAAATTAGTACCTATAAATGTCGAGCCAGCAGGCATAAATATTAAACGATCAGAGAGATTTCAACGGTAAGTCAGAATATTGCATTTTGCCCTTAGATTGATTGATTTTTCTTAATTCCTGAAAGAGAGCTGAACTTTAATTTCTCCAAGCGGCTTATAACGATATATATATATATATATATATATATATATATATATATATATATATATATATATATATATATATATATATATAATATAAAGCTGTGTGTATGTGTGTAGTCACGAATAGGCTACTATACGGTTGACTATTTTTAAAAACTGATTATATATAATGATAGAGGATGTATCGAGACACAGGAATGGGTATGCTTGATCTAGCAGAACGGTGGTTAATTAAAATTGTGGGGTCTGCGTTCACGCCTGGCCACAAAGTATGGAAATAAAAAATTTTAAAATTAAAAAAAAAACGTTTACAAGTGTTTTTGATATAGATGTACATAAGAATACTTTGATAAGTATGTTTTAACTTAAATAGGGATGGTATAATAAAATTGTGGGGTCTGCGTTCGCGCCTGGCCTCCATAGAATGAAAATAGGCACAAACTTTAATAAAGACTTTTCATGTCTATCTGCGTAAGTATACTCTGATAATTATGTTTCAGATTGAAGAAATATGGTATAATAAAATTATGGGGTGTTCGTTTGCACCTGACCTCCATTGAATGAAAATATGTCACAAAATTTAACAAGGTTTTTTAATATAGATCCACAGAATATTGTGATAAGTGTTTCAGTGTGAACAGGTATGGTATAATAAATTATGGGGTTTATCTATTTTATTTTTACTTTCATCATATTTTGCTTTGGTTTTGATACCCCCAAATTTGCAGCTTTCTCTTTCATAACCTATCATACTTTCATAAATCAGAGTCCATTTTCTGTAGGCTGTTTTTGAACCCAGTCAACGACAGGTACTTTTGCTAGTATATATATATATATATATATATACAAGGTGCCTTCAATAAGTTTCCAGACTTTTTTCATATGGGTACTTTCATTGATAATCCACACATGAAACTCTAGTCTTCTCTTAAGTATTCTCCTCCGGCTGCAATGCATTTGTTGTGGCATTCCAACAACGCCTGGAAAGCCGTATGGAAGTCCTTTTTAGTGTGACCCTCATCACAGCCCCTTTCATCTTCTCAATTGTCTCATAACGACAGCCTCTAAGGTTTTCCTTGAGCTTAGGGAATAACCAAAAGTCACAGGGAGCAAGGTCTGGACTATAGGGAGGGTGAGGTACAATCTTGATGCCCATCTTGGTCAAAGTGCCTGTGATAAGGATAGAGTTGTGGACTGGTGCACTCACGCAAACTTTCTACATGTTCAGTTCTTCGCACATAATTGTGTGTACAGTTCCCACACTGACATCAAACTGTGCACTTATTGTCTCTATGGAAACACGATAATCCTTATCCACAAAATTCTTTATGCGGTCAATCAACTCTGGTGTTCTGACTTCATTACTTCTCTCTCATCGGCCCTCACAGACTGCCTTCCTTAAATCTCTTATGCCACTTGAAAACTGATGCTCGACGGTGCAGACGCAGTCTGAAGCATTCCATATGTTTCTGTGGCCTTTTTCCAAGTTTAAAACAGAATTTTATTGCATATCATTCTTCTAAAGTGTCCTCACGCCAGATTGCATTTTTTAAATTCACCAGCTGTGAAAATCAGGCTTTAGTAGGGTGTATTCCGTTTCCTGCTGTAGCTGTTCCTTTGAACCTGAAATCATAAAAATCGGTTAGTCATCTCATAAGATGTATAGCAATAACATACTGAATTTTCAATAATCTTGGTAAAGTGTAAATGCCGATGCAAAAAAGTCTAGAAACTTATTGATATACAGCTATATATATATATATATATATATATATATATATATATATATATATATATATATATATATATATATATATATATAGCTAGATATACATTATTTAGTTAATCCTTTCATGATTCTTTCCAAAATTCTTACTAATTTACGTAATATATATATATATATATATATATATATATATATATATATAAATAAAGGGTACATATATATATATATATATATATATATATATATAAATAAAGGGTACATATATATATATATATATATATATATATATATATATATATAAATAAAGGGTACATATATATATATATATATATATATATATATATATAAAGGGTTCATATATATATATATATATATATATATATATATAAAAGTGAACCTGTCTGTCTGTGTACATTTCCCTACGCAATAACTCTGTCAATTTTTAGTCTATAGACTCGAAATTTGAAATACCGGGTACTGAGATTTGGGAAAATCGATGTGACGGGTGTCAGCCAGAAATTTGGCTGTTAAGGGGTCAAATTTCAACGATTTGACCTTTAAGAACTCTACCAAACTCCTCCGACAATTTTGGGTCTAGACACTTGAAATTTTAGATATAGGTTCCTTGAACCTGGATCTAACTTAATAAAGTGATTTGAGCCCGAAACTATAAATTTTAAGGGGTCATAATAGGGGTCAAAGTTTTAAAAAATTAACCATTTTTTTGTTTTTTTGCTTTTTTTGCACAGCATACACCTCCAAACACCCGAGCAACGCCGGGCACCCCTGCTAGTATATATATATAAATAAAGGGTTCATATATATATATATATATATATATATATATATATATATATATATATATATATATGAACCTTTTATTTATATTACTCTGTGAGTTAGTGTTGACTCTCCTTTTAGATTTGTCTGGCTGATAATGTTCTAATATCCTTGTTAAATAATCTGAGATTCCATCTGAAGTGCGGAAGAAGAGACGAGAAATAGCATCCTGAAAGCCTGTCACAATGATTAATCATGAAGCGTGTGATGAGGAGGAGAGGTGGACTTTCAGCCGAATCCGATGAAGAGCAAGGGTGGTGGAGAGGCAACACAAGAAGAAGAGCAATTATGAAGAATGGCAACTAGTCCAAATGTTAACACAATGCTCATTCGCAAATAGTTTCATAGGTTTTTATGCTTTGCATGTATATGGTTGGCAGAATAATGCTGATCACACCAACTTTATTTTTTCTTCGAGGCTTTGTTTCATATGTTTTAATCATGCAAAATACATGCTAAAATAGTCATCAACTTTGGGATTGAGTTATGTTTGGAAAAACTTCCATTTTAATTGTTCTAATTAGCTGTAATTTACCCACCTATTACTAAGTTTTTGGCACTTCTACCTCTATAACTGGACATTGTTTGAGTTCTCTGCCCTTATTTTATACAATGCCTATCACACTCACTTCCATCCCTCTCTTACTCTCTGTCTGTCTGTCTGTCTGTCTGTCTGTCTGTCTCTCTCTCTCTCTCTCTCTCTCTCTCTCTCTCTCTCTCTCTCTCTAAACAGGTAAATGTAGTTGGTTGGTTGGTTGTTTTGTTTTACGGCATATCAACCCTTTTCAGGTTATTTAATGCCGAATTTGGTGATTTTGAAGAACGATTTTTTAATATAGTATATTTGTTTTTTAAGTTGTATTCTATTTAACCCATAGTTGGGACCCTAACAGGTGCTACCACTCCGGGTCAGAGTGGACCTGGGAGCAATGGCAATTAAAGGATGGCTCCACACTCCCTAAGGCCTGCAAGCTGGGGCCTCACCATCGGATATAGTTTAAGGTCATATCCAGGACCGGTAAATGTAGTAAAAGTAGCTATAAATTTTAGGAATTGAATATCCATTATATACAAAAAGAAAAATAATGGACTCTCAGAGGCTTAATATATATAGTTTCTACAATTTTGAGATGGCAAAGAGAGTGCGACTTGCTAAGAATGGGGGGAAAAAAAGTCGGCACTAAAATTCGAAGCAAAACTACAATTATTTATAAGGTGCTCTCCTATAGATGAGCTATGGGTATTGCTCAAAACGTCCGAAGGTAGGTAGTTTCCATTACGAATTTTGGATGGAACATGTTGTTTTACCCTATTATCTAATTTTTGAGACGTTCGCCCGACTTAGCGCACACCACAGCTACATTTGAATAAATAAATAATGGAATTATTATGGGGGGGGGGATTCTTTACAAATTGAAGATAAAATGGTTTTACAAGTAAAAACAACACGGGTATTTGATGCAAAGTAACATTGTTGTACGACAAGAAATTTGCTTGGCAAATATTTCACTAATATTACCTAACCAAGGTAAATAGGACATTTCTCAACAATTTTGTACCCCGTAAAATATATATATATATATATATATATATAAGGTTACTTTATGTGTGTGAGTTCCTTCCTTGGAGTCTATCTTTTGCAAATTTCACACAAAGGTAATTAATCCGATAAGTATCGAAAATCGAAAACATCCGATCTTAGACATAACTTTTCTCTCTTATAGATAAAAAAAGAATAATTTTTACAGGGGAATAAATTACGTTACACCGGCAAGGGAGATAATAAAACATCAGCAAATCATTTCTTCTTAAATTTATTATAATCTGGAGATATAGCTTAATGGTAGAGCATTTGACTACATTTTATTTTTTTCTTATTGATGATGTTAATTTACGATACAAGAAGTGGTACCATTTAAAATCACTGCAAATCATTTCTCCACTTGCATATCTTAAAATTAAACATTAATCAGAAGTGATTTTTCCAGAGCATTCATCGTCAAGCCCAAATATTAGCTGACGTGATATTGTAAACAAACACAGAAAGAATTTGATGAACGACATTATCATTGTTTATTTATTTTGCGAATTAGTCCACCAGGCAAATTATTCCTCGTAATCTTCGATAATATAAATCTCACCTGTCTGTTTAAATGTATGTATGTATGTATGTATATATGTATGCATGTATGTATATCTGCCTAAGACTTTCGACAGAGGCGACGGATTTCCACTAGATCGGTATCGTTTTGAAGCTCGACACTTCAGAAGACAAATATCGAAAAATTGGCTAAAAACATTAATTTCTTCACCCTCAACTGGGCAGTTTCCTACAAGGAGGGGTCGTTTTTTTTCGCCGATATTTTGGAAAGTTAGCTCCTCTTGTCGATTGACTAGCCTAAATTTAAACCTTCGCCACTTCCAGTTTGGTGATGAACGCAACGGCAAAGAGGTCACTTTTTTTTTCACATTCTTTTCCTCCTTCGTCGTACAGATTCAAGCTTGCCTGCCTACTACCATTTTAAAAGAATTAATTTTTTTTGCCCAGCACACACCTTTAAACACCCGGGAACCCAGACTAGTTTATAATAATAGAGGATTGCGCAATCTGCATGAATCAAAATATCTTTTTTAAGCATATTATACAATCGGGCAACATCTGGCCACCATCCAAACCCTCCTTGGCCTTCGGGTCAAGATCAAAGTGTAGTATCTGTTCCGGCAGATGCTACAAGCTATGACTAGCAAAGACCAGCTATGACTAGCAAAGACCAGATGTGGGGGCAACCCCACATGCCTGACCTTTAACCAGCTCCCATTTCCCACCTCTTGAGAGCTGGTCCCCTTTTTCCCTTCCCCCTTCCTTCACTCCTCACATTAAAAATCGGCCTTGTGCCTAATTTGCTCGGTGGGGGAGCAAATAAATACCATCTGTTCATCAGATGCTGCACTTAAGATAATTTGTACCAGTCAATGGAGGGGAAACCCTCTATACTGGGACAATTATTATTTTTGGTAACCAGAGTGCCCCCTTTTTGCCTACTTTTAGAGGAGCTGGTTTTTACCTCACATTAAAAACGGCCTTGTGCCTAATTTGCTCAGTGGGGGAGCAAATAAACACCATCTGTTCATCAGATGCTGCACTTCCATTTCTTGTTCTCTTTCGGTGGAGGATCAGTCCTTCACGACTGAGACAATTTTTATTTTTGTTCCTTTTCCCCACGTTAAAAAACGACCCTGGTGTCTAACTCTACCCCGTGGGGAGGCATTGTAAATAGGAACATGAGGCCACCATCTAGTCTCTCTCTCTCTCTCTCTCTCTCTATATATATATATATATATATATATATATATATATATAGTGTTATAATGGAATAATTCCAGGAGGAAATCCGGGCATGAGAGCTCAATGTGGTAAACAGAGCAATAACATAAAAATATAACACGGAAATTACATAATTGTCGATGCAATAATTTATTTCAGCCTTATGGTATTTTCAAGCATTTAAACTAGACAATTGATACTAGAGTATCAAAAATGTAATTGTCTAGTTTAGATGCTTGAAAATACCATAAGGTTCAAATAAATTATTGCATCGACAATTATGTAATTTCCGTGTTATATATATATATATATATATATATATATATATATATATATATATATATATATTATATATATATTATATATATATATATATTATATATATATATATATGTATATTTATTTATTTATATATTTATATATATATTTATTTATTTATATATTTATATATATATTTATTTATTTATATATTTATATATATATTTATTTATTTATATATTTATATATATATTTATTTATTTATATACTTATATATATATTTATTTATTTATATACTTATATATATATTTATTTATTTATATATTTATATATATATTTATTTATTTATATATTTATTTATATATTTATATATATATTTATATATTTATATATATATTTATTTATTTATATATTTATTTATATATTTATATATATATTTATACATTTATATATATATTTCTATATTTATATATATTTATATATATTTATATATTTATATATATTTATATATATATATATATTTATATATTTATATATATATTTTTATATATATTTATATATATTTATATATATATATTTATATATATATATTTATATATATTTATATATTTATATATTTATATATATATATGTATTTATATATATATATATATTTATATATATTTATATATTTATATATATATATATTTATTTATTTATATATATATATATTTATATATATATATATATTTATATATATTTATATATTTATATATATATATATATTTATATGTATATATATATATATATATATATATATATATATATATATATATATAATGAAAATTACAATTGAATTTACCAAAATGATCCAAGATGGTAAAATTAAAGTAAATTATAAATATTAAAGAATTAATATTTATAAAATTATCTCAGCCAGATATAAAAGCTCGATAAAACCAAATAGGAAATAGAGCTTATAATATGAGCAAAAAGTTAATAAAATATGTTAAAAAACACTTTTAAATGAGTTAAAAACATATTTAATCTGAAAAGGAAACACTAGATAAATGGATAGTCCTTAATCCGCGGAGTTTCGAAGAAATACTTTCCTTCTCATCAGAGGGTAGGAATTAGCAAAATGCGGGATCGGATTTTGCATGCAGAAGTATTTGATGAAACAACATGTAAGTCAAAGATCTTACTTGAAAACAAAAAAAGTGAAGTAGAGGGAATATGGTGAAGAAAAAGGTGATTACACATTAATGGATAGTCTGGTGGAAGATAAAAACGCTAGTGACGGTAAAATCCAAATGTAAAACTTCAAGGAAGTTAAAAGAATTTCCATTTGTACAAGTAAAATCCAAGGAAATCCCGTAATTGGAAGAAGATCGTCCATAATAATCCAAAGGCAGAAATGCATGGAATAATTTACAAAAATGTGTACAAGGAAAAAAAGAAAAGATTCCAATAATATTAATAAAAGAAAAATAAGATATGCTTTTTACTCTACTTCCGAGACATAAATATAAATAAGAAAGATCAGGGAAGGGAAAAAAAATGATGATAAAGTTAAATATAAAATATAAAATAAAGGAAAACAAAAGTCAAAATGATCCAGACAGGAAATGTTAAAGGCGCGAAAAAATATATAGAGCAAAATAATATAGGTCAACTGAAATGTACAGGTCATCACTTAAAAAAATGTCAGCAAGAGTTGTTAAACGACACTAAAAGGAAAATAAAAATAAATAAATAAATAATAAATGTATAGAAAATAAACAAAAAAATAAAAAATAATAAAATATAAAATAAAATAAGAATGAAAATAAAAAAATAAAAATTATTTAAGGGGAGAGGATGGCCGGTTTCTGCAAATTCAGGAAAAAAAAGTAAGTAAATGCATATAGTAAAATGAAAGTGTGGGTAGATTGATATATTAGATAGATAGGAAAGTTTAAAGAATAAAACAGAAAATGCAGATAAAAAACGGCCATGCGAAGAAGAGATAAAGAATTAAAAGAAAGGATTATTAAATTATAAAGTATTAAGAAGTAGAAAAACGATAAAGTTAAAGAAAAATCTTTATATCTATATAAAGGGTAAAAGTGATAACTATGTAATTTCAAAATTGCCATAATTAAATTTGGGCTTATGTTTACAGAAAGAGATCAGTTCATTTTTAGAATTTATTATATTGTTACTTTGAGGGGAAGTAATTATAGTTATAGCTTCGGTTGTGCAGAGGCGACATGATTTAGAACCTGGAATATAAGACTTAACTTTTTTTATAATAGTCCATTTGATTGAGAAGGGAGTATTGTTAGAGTTAAGTTTTTTAATTAAAGTGGTTAGAGAAGTTCCTTGGTTATTATTAGAATTATGGTTGTTAAAAGAAGAAATGTGGTTTGATATTCTTTTCTTAATTAATGTTGAAGTAGCGCCGATATATGTATGTAGTTTATTAAAAGCTCGAGGTCTGGTATTAATATTAATTTGCTGATTTGTATTAGTTAAATAGTTTGAATTTTGTTCATAGTGTTCAACAAATGGTGGGACAATGTCTGTACGAGGACTATTTTGGAGGGGATAATGAGTGTTGTTAGTGTTAGGATGGCTGTTAGGAGAAATATTATTCTCATTAATATTATTATTATTATTATTATTATTATTATTATTATTATTATTATTATTATTATTATTATTACTAGTTGTATGATTGTAGATGGAAGGGCTGCTCGAGTGGAGTATTGGATTAGTAACTATATCAGATGGAGGATGGGCTGAAAAATAACTTGAAGACGAAATATTAGTGTCTGTTATGGGAGGATTGCGTGGGAGCTCAGTAATAGTGCAAGAATATATAACATCTTTATGGATGTAATCATTATTGAGTGGGCAAAGATGTTTGTTATTACAATTACAGTAAGTTTTGGGTTTGATTGGGAAAGGGATTTTTTGGGCTGATTTAAGTTTTTTGTTATTAGATGTTAAGATTCTTTGTGCTAAATCAGGCATTGTTGAATAAGAAATCCGGATTGAATTTTTATTGAAAATGAAACTATATCTGTGTGTGTATTTGAAAGAGTTTTGTACAATGTTGAAGAATTCCTTAGGTATATTAGTTTTGACATTTAGGCTAAATGGAGGATTAAACCAAATATTTTTCTTTCTCCTGATGCGACTAGGTGGGTTAGAGGCATTGCGATTAGTATTTTGGTTTGGATAATAAATGTAGACTGGTTCATTGTTATTGATAACGGCAGATCTTGTTATTTGAACTAATGAACCAGTCTACATATATATATATTTATGTATTTATATTAATATATATATTTATTTATTTATATAAATATATTTATTTATATATATTTATATATATATTTACATATATATATATTTATTTATATATATTTATATATATATATTTATATATATATATGTATATGCTTATATATTTATTTATATATATTTATATATATATATTTATATATATATATGTATATGCTTATATATATATATACTTATATATTTATATATATGTATATATATGTGTGTATTTATATGTATATATATGTGTGTATTTATATGTATATATATGTGTATTTATATGTATATATGTATATTTATATGTATGTATATATATATGTATTTATATGTATATATATGCATTTATATGTATATATATGTATTTATATGTATGTATTTATATGTATATATATATGTATTTATATGTATATAAATATGTATTTATATATATGTATTTAGATGTATTTATATGTATATGTATTTATATATATATGCATATATATGTATTTATATATATGTATTTATATATGTATTTATATGTATTTATATGTATATATATATGTACATATATGTATATTTATATATATTTGTATATATGTATATATATGTATGTAGATATATATATATATATATATATATATATATATATATATATATATTTGTGCTGTATCCTCAAGCCATACAGAGCGTCCCCAGGTTGCGGATAGGGGAAACCCTCTATTTATAGGGGGTAGCTTTGAATATTAAATCAAAAGCCGCTGACAATGAGGAAATAAAATGAAAATGAATACCAAAAATAATGCATACTGGCTGGCCGTCGCCCAGGATAAAAAGGGTCCCTTACCTCGATCACACACCAGACGAGAAAAGGTATTTGAAGGTGTGAACCCTCTTACTTCAGATAATGGCACTACCATGACAGAGGTCCACTTGGATCAGCCAACAGATCGTGAATTAGATCCTGGCCCCAAACCATCATGTGCAACTACAAGAAAAGGAAACAGAAGAGGCCTAAAAACCCAACCTTGGACAGTTGCACAAATGAGGGTATTATTATATTGCTACCATTATTCAAAGTTTGAAAAATGGAGCAGAACGTCGAATGAGATCCTACAAGAGAAATCAAGAATTCTGACCTCCCTGAAGACAAAATTTATCTATATATATTGATATATATGTATATTTATATATGTATATTTATATATATATATTATATCTATATATATGTATATATATGTATATATATATATGTATATATATATGTATATGCATATATATATGTGTATATATATATGTATATATATGTATATATTTATATGAATATATATATATATATGTATATATGTATATATATGTATATATTTATACGAATATATATATTTATTTATATATTTATATGTATATATATGTATATATTTATATGAATATATATATATATTTATTTATATATATATATGTATATATTTATATGAATATATATATATTTATATATGTATATGTATATATATGTATATATTTATATGAATATATATATGTATATATTTGTATGAATATATATATATATTTATTTATATATATAGATATATCTATGTATATATATAAATATATATATATATACAGATTGATATATATATATATATATATATATATATACAGATTGATATATATATATATATACTAAAATATATTTTATAAAGCTCCCCTCTTCGGTAGAGCACTCTCGTAAATTATCTTACTCGCTACTTAATTTAGCTGAAATAATGCGAAGCTCGCGATTTGTTTACAAACAAACGTTTGAGCCCACTACGAGTGGCGGACGGATGTTTATTTAAATAGACGTTCGGACAGTTTAATTTCGGCCACCGATTCCGTAGTCAGGGGGTAGGACTGCCGACTGTCATCACGACGGTTCTAGGTTCGATCCTCGGCTTGGGAGAGGTGTTAGTCTAGCGGCACTGATGAGTTGTGAAACAACGAAACAGGTCTGTATGTCGATGACTAAAATATATTTTATATTTTATATATATATATATATACAGATTGATATATATATACAGATTGATATATATATTCAGATTGAGATATATATATATATATATATATATATATATATATACAGATTGAGATATATATATATATACAGATTGAGATATATATATATATATATATACAGATTGAGATATATATATATATATATATATATACAGATTGAGATATATATATATATATATATATATATATACAGATTGAGATATATATATATATATATATATATACAGATTGAGATATATATATATATATACAGATTGAGATATATATATATATATATATATATATATATATATACAGATTGAGATATATACATATATATATACAGATTGAGATATATATATATACAGATTGAGATATATACATATATATATATACAGATTGAGATATATATATATACAGATTGATATATATATATATATATATATATACAGATTTAGATATATATATATATAT
>NC_136502.1:98489469-98491969 GCF_053919585.1 Euprymna scolopes
CTCAGGGATAAGGGTTATTGCAAGTACATTACGTTATTGGGGAGATTTGATGAAGTGTTTACTTAAGGGGGTGGTTCATTAGGAATTTGTTAGACATCCAAGTTGTAGTCAGGTGGGAAGCAGGCAGACGGAACAGAGTTCCACAGACGTGCAGTTCTAAGAAAGAAGCTTTGTTCATGGAATCCGTGTTTTGATTTAGGCACAGATATAGAGTGGGGGAAATTTTTCACAATGGATTCAGCTAGACGGGTGTTTTTCGTGAAAGATTGGCGAGGGGTGACCTGAGATTTGAGTTCAGACGAGCACCTGCCATGGAAATAACGATAAAACAAGGATAGGCTCGCAACGTCTCTTCTGTGAGAGAGAGGTTGCAGGGTAGAGAATAGGGCATCCCTCACTAAGCCACGAAGTCTATTTTGTACTCTATCAAGGCAGAATAGGCTGTTTTTAGCAGCTCCTGCCCAGATATGGCAACAGTATTCCATCCTTGGACGTACTTGGCTTTTATATAGATAGAGAATTGCATTAGTAGTGAGATATCTTCTGGAGCGGTAGAAGGATCCCACCATCTTTCCAGCGACCTTGGCAACAGACTTGATGTACGTGTTCCATTTCAGATCAGGAGTAAAGGTCAAAGCCAGAAGCTTGTCAAAACACGGAGCCTCACCCAGACGAGAGCCATCCATCACAATTGATGCCAGATGGGGATCACAGCGTTGATGATGTAAGGATAGGAGTTTGGTTTTGGATGCATTAAAGGTAACCAGCCACATCTTCCCCCACTGAATCATGCACTCGAGATCAGAGGAGAGAGAATCAGAGAGAACTTTGTCATTTACAGCCTTTGATGTGTTGCCGTAGATGGTCGTGTCATCAGCATAGATGTCAATGAATGATTTAAGTATGTGTTTAGGGAGGTCATTGATGTAGATCAGGAAGAGAGTTGGGCCCAGGATTGACCCCTGAGGGACTCCAGCATTTATATTGCAGGCCTCTGACTTTTGTCCATCTACCATTACTCTTATGAGCCTATCGGAGAGAAATGATTTAATGATTGAGAAAACATTTCCAGTTATACCGTAGCTGGAAATCTTGTGAAGTAGATCCTTATGCCATACCTTGTCGAAGGCCTTTGATATGTCAAGAGCAATTGCCCTAGAAAGGAAGCCTTTGTCAAGAGATTCACTAATCCTGTGGGATATAACCGTCAGCACATCTGCGGTAGATCTTGCAGAGCGGAAACCATATTGTGTGTCGCTAAGAAGGTTATTCCTGCTGAGGTGGTTGACTATTTCTCTATTTAATATGGATTCCAGCAACTTACTCATAACACACAGGAGACTTATTGGTCTGTACTGAGAGGGAGATGACTTATTACCTGAAATCTTAAATACAGGGCAAACTGATGAGGTCTTCCAGGGAATCAGAAAGCACTTCTCCTTAAGGCAGCGCTTAAATAGTTTCGTAAGTATGGGAGCAAGTTCTGGTTGAAGCTTTTTTAACACTATAATTGGGATGCCATCAGGGCCAGTTGCTTTACTGGAATCTAGGTTCTTGATTAACTTGGCGACCTCATGCACGGATATTTGTATGTTACCTAACTTGTTCTGTGTTATAGGAGGAAATATGGGGGGTTGATGGCCTTCGTCGCATAGGGTAGAATTAGCTGCAAAGTTCTTTGCAAATAGTTTGGCCTTGTCTGACGCTGACGAGATGACCTCTGGTCCATTGATGATGGTTGGGATAGAACGCACACTTCTGTTCAGGATCCTATTTGTTATTTGCCAAAACTGGTGGGAACCAAGCCGCTGATCAGCTACCTTGGATTTAACAGACTAGGCATATAGCTCTCTTGCATTTTTTATTACTCTTTTACAGTGGTTGCTGGCAGTCCTGAAAGCAGCTTTAGTCTCAGTGCATCTATTACGTTGGTAGTTATGGAAAAAGTGATTTCTGTGCGCGATAGCAGCAGCACATTCTGGGGAGAACCATGGCTGGCTGTTAGGTTTTTGTTGGAATTTTTTAGATGGTATGAATTGGTCTATGCCTACAATTAACCATTCGGTCGGATCTGATACTATAGAGGACACTTCCTTTTTAAACATGGAGTGCAAAGGTAAATCAGATATGAATGTACGGAAGCTATCCCAGTCAGCCATAGAGTATCGGTATACAGTACGGTGGAGGGGTACATCTGGGGGCTTCTTACATTTCGTTTTTATCTTAACTGATACGACGGAGTGGTCGGAGGATCCTAGAGGAGAATGAACGGAACATGAACATAGCTCAGGGGAAGTTGAGAGAAAAAGGTCTAGGAGGTTTGCATATTGATTGGGTGTATCGGGCACACGGGTGGGTTCGCAAACAATCTGAGTGAGGTCATAAGCAATGGCAAAATCATGACAAATCCTCCCCTCATCATCTGTCTTATTTGAATGGGTCAGCCATTCCACGTTATGGACGTTGAAGTCACCGCAGATGTGGATGTTAGCCGAAGGAT
>NC_136502.1:98496969-98509469 GCF_053919585.1 Euprymna scolopes
GGGGGAGACGTTCAATTGCTATATCATTGATGACTCCTGGGCGATTGAGCACTTTGTTGAAATGGTCAGCCCATCTGTTGAGGATCTCCTTCTTTCCCGTGAGTAGAGTTGAGCCGTCAGCACTGAGCAGAGGAGAGGATCTCAAAGATTGTGGTCCGTAAACTGCCCTTAGTGCATCGGAAAAATTCTTTGTATCGTGTTTTTCTGTGTAGCATTGAACGCAGCTTGGATTGGACTTTATTGCGCATTTTAGAGAAGGCAGTTTTCTTCGCCACACAAGTTGGGTCATTTTGATGCGCTCCTAGCACACAGTGTTTTTCCTGCAACAAACTCCTCAAACTCTCCTCAAACCAGTCCTGGTGGTGTTTGGTGGCCTAGAACGTCAAGAACAACATCACTGAAGGATGTCCAGCTCTTTTCAACGCTGTTGTGATTGAGATTGAAGTTAGCAAGTTTACTACGTATGCTGCTCTGGAATTCCTTTGCTGTTTTAGGACATTTCAATTTGGCTGTATTGAGCCTCTTGGCTGTTTTTTTTACCCTGAGGCCTTCTCTTTTGTTGGATGAAGAAGTTGAATTTGGAGATGTTGAAGCGGTGGTCGGTCCACCAATCAGCCCCGCACATGGTTTTGGTCAGTCTCACGTTCTGCCTGTCCTTGACTTTAGTAATTACATAGTCGATTTGATGCCAATAACGAGAGCATGGATGCATCCATGTGGTTTTATTGCGATTTGGGAGGTGGAACATAGTGTTTGTGATGTTGAGATTATGTGACGCACAGGTTCTAAGGAGGAGGAGTCTGTTGCTATTGCATTTGCCTACTCCATGCTTTCCAATGATGTTGTGCCAGGCTTGATGATCTGTACCGACACGTACATTGAAGTCGACAAGAATTACAAGCTTCTTAGTCTTTGTTGGGGCATAGGCACTGACCAGCGTAACGCTGGTGTTGTATCCAAGAGGTAACTGCATTTTCATTAGTCTGTCGTTGATACCTTCAGGAATGCTTGCTAGTTTTGGTACGTGAGTTGTTTTGATAGCAAGACCCACACCAGTTTCACACCGCTCCTCACCAGAAAGTGTAGCCTTCACCAGTTTCGGTCAGTTGGCCTTTGTCTGCAAAACGAGTCTCACTTAGGGCTGCAATGTCAGTATTGTAGTGAGCAAGCTCACAAGCTACAAGCGCTGTTCGTCTTTCAGGTCGATTTGCTTTTGCATTGTCGAGCAGGGTTCGGGCATTCCACGATGCTAGAGTAAGTACCTTTGTTTTCTTTTTTATTTTGTTTTGACCGTTTATCCCCGCCAGCCGCGGTATGCTGGCCAGGGTTTGGTGAAGCAGGCTATTTTTAGGGCACCTTTTCCAGCCCCGTCCTCATTCTACGGAGGTGAGCAGCGCGATCCTAAAGAGGACTGCTCGGTCACTCAGGTGGCTGCCGGACCCACCACTGCCTCAGTCCAGTAAGGAACGACCACACGTCCTGAATCGCCTATGTGTAGGTTCCCAGCTACAGCTTCCAGTGTATCCACACCTACTGCTTCGCCGTTTCCCTGCCACCACAGGACTTGAGGTTAACAAAAAGTCGATGTCATGACTTGCACTTGACTTGGATTAAAGTGAGGGAGACTTGCGTAGGATCAGCCTCACTCTCTCTTCCTGATGCGCCGGTTCCAGTGGCAGGACTGTTTCAAGACGGCTAGGAACGAATCAGGATGCAGAAGTTGTCGGAAGGAGACTGGTCTGTCTTCCTACCGCCTTAGGGGCTCCACTCCGGATTTTCTCTTGGGGTACTCCCTTAGCCTTTGTCTTTCCCAAGACAGCCGCAAGACAGTGGAACTATTTGACCCATAGCTGGGGGTTGGTTCATGAGTCACCAGGGCATATCCACACAACGGTGGGCCTCCATGTCACATGTCTGGGGGCCAACCTCCTCCGTGTCCTTGTAGTTTAGCCTGAGGCCGCAAGGTGCTCAGTTTCCATGTTTCGGTGCGTGGAACCACTACATAGGGCTTGCAGATGGAGAGGCTGTATACTGGCAGAGAGAGACTTACGCATTCGGCTCCTTTTTCACATAAATGCTAGCCAGCGGTGTTAGCTGAGAGCAAGAGATGATAAGCACATCTACATCTACAACTACATACTAGACGCATCACACCGTCATTTGAAACATAATTATAAATAACATAAAACATAAATAACCCGTAAAACAAAACAAATAGACCAAACACCATGAATAAATAGTTGAGGATATAAAGAAATTGAAGCATAAAAACGTTTTAATAACAAAGTCTTTTGCATCAAATAACCCCAGAAAAAGGTTGCTGTACCATAAAACCAAACAACGAAACCAATGTAAAGAAGAAGATAGATAAGAACATTGTAAGATTTAGAGAGAAAAAGCGATAAATATTCTGGATAGATGTAATTAGTTTGAGACATTTAAGAACAGTTGTATATACTTTGGAATGACAAACCCTTGATATATATATGTGTGTGTGTGTGTGTCTGTCTGTCTGTCTGTCTGTGTCTGTGTCTGAGATGACTTTGATGCATAATTTATGAACTGGGGTGTCTTTTTAAGTGTTCTTTTTTGTTCTCGAAATTGAATGATGTGGGTGTGTCCGTCAGTGGCAATATTTCTGGCACCAAGAAATGAGATGATGTTGACAGGCGTAATGTCTGCCTGTCGTATTATTTTTTCTTTTTACCCAGAATGAAAAGAAGTAATAAAAAAAAGAAAAAAAAACCTACAGCTTAAAAAAAAAATCACATTGTTTGGGTTACCTACTGACTGACCTACCAAACTTGAGGACTCATTAGTCACAGACGATTCAAAAATTGAAAAAAAAAATGAATAAACCCTAAAAAAGTCTTTGCTAATTTTTTCTGGTCGAATCAACTATAGAAGTATAGCATGCTAAAAGGGATTTCGTTCACACTTGAAAACGAAACTTTTCATATAAAATCAGTTAAGGGGGGAATAAAGTATTAAAAATAAATGCTATTATTTGGGCCATCCATAATTATAAAAGTCTGGATTATTTTAAAACAGTCAGAGTTGCTGATGGAATGTTTTTTCTTTTTTATTTTTTAACTGTCTCAGCAAACTTTTTAGTCATTGTCATAAGAAGACATTTTCCTAATTAAAATATTACAATTTCTTATAATAATATTAAAAATGTATAATTATTACTATAAAAAAAAAACATTTCATTAAAATTAGAACATAAACATGTCCTTTTTCGAGAGCTACTACAGTGTTCTCAGTTGTATCCTATTTGGAGGGTTTCTGGAACTTTCCATTCACCAAAACTTTAAAAGAACGCTGATAGCCTCAACTCTTCACTTAGTCAGTAAAAGAATCAGATTAAGTTGTTACGCCACTACAGGTTGTCAGACGCTGACTGGATTAACTCTTGCCAATATTTCCTGGGGTCCAGATTCAGTCAAAATAAATCTTATAAAAAGAATCAATTACAAACACCCTCAAAGAAAAACTGAACATTTGATAATTATAAAGATTTTCTGGTCTTCTCTCTGACCAAAGAAATATTGTTATTAATTCTCAATAACTCGGTCTTTCTTCTAAACGTAAACTAGACAAAATTAAGAACTTGCTTATCTTCCTTAGATCATTTACAAATATTTTTTCTTTCTTTGTTTTTATATACAATAAATACTTTTTCTCCACGTTAAAAAAAACGACCCTGGTGTCTAACTCTGTCCCGTGGGGAGGCATAGTAAATAGGTACAATAAATACATTTTATTTTTTCTTTAAACTCTGAGTTTTAGTTTGTTTTATACCCCTAGATTGGTGCAGGATAAGTTAAGGCCTCAGTAGCATTTAATCAGTACTCCAAGATCTGGAGAAACAAAAAAATTCATCCTAAATTAAAATTGTATTATAGCAACGTCTTGTCTACAATATGGAAGTTAAATTTGGCATCTGAAAATCATCAATGAGAAGAAATTGGATGCGTTTGATTCCAGGTGCCTTAGAAAGATTCTAGAGATCACATAGAGCGATCGAATTACCAACCAAGAAATCATATCGTACTAACCAGCAGACAGTATTGTTAATAATCTGCAAATGACATATAGGCTGGTTCAGGCATACCTTAGGATTGGTCCCAGAGAGAATTGCCAACCAAGTAATAAAAAAAAGAGGAAGACCAAAAACAAACTGGAAACAGACTACAGTAGAACCCTGGCATACAGTGGCTCTAGAATAAGTTTTTTTTTTTTTTTTTTTTTTTCAGATTACAATGTAGAATACAATGTCTTTCCAGTCCCCGGTTACGATATTTGCCCCCACCTTACAGCATTATTTATAATGTTATTTGATTATATACATGTGTATTGTATACTGTACTGTATTTTGTTACTAACTTTTAATGCTGTATCCTGGGGTTCTACTGTATTGAGAGAGATTTGATTGCAACGAGAAGAAACTAGAATGATGCTGTTGATCTGACTTCAGATCAAAAACGATGGTATATTTTAACTGCCTCATGCGTCGCAACACGGTAGTTTTTAAGTTTAAAAAGAAGCGGATGATGTGCATGTCATAAAAGCCCATCTCACTAGTATCTATTTGTACATCCACTCTGGTGGAGAGTCAAAAATGCACTATGGATGTACCGCCCCCCCCCATAAGTCTCACTTCTCCTATTCTGTCTCTTAGACATCACCTGAACAAAAGGAGAAGAAAATACTGCTCTTCGAGTCGATTGTTGGCGAATATTAGCCGTATCCGATGACCTGAGTCAGTCATTGTGACCAATCCTTAATGTTGACGCACCGTCCACCTAACAAACTCATCAATCTCTGTTCTCGAGTGGCTTTTGAGTCTTAATAAGCAGTGGTTCGTTAGTTGTAAAACCAAATTTCTTTTAGCTTATTCCTCATCTTTGAAATAGGAAGTTAGATTTGTAGGCAAGTCTGCGATGTTCGCACGAGTTGAAAGTCAGCTCTTTTGTAGAGGAACCCTGATATTAAAAAAAAAACACAATTGTGTTTTGAAAAGAAAAAAATTACCAAGTCAATCATGAGCAGTCCGTGCACACACCTTTGACCTACTTTTATGAAACCTGTTTGGATATGTGTTTGGTTTAGTTTAAGCTTTAAGCTGTACACAATGCAGAATAAACGCCACTGTGGAGCGCATTGTGGAATGGTGAAGAGCTATCTGTGTTAGTTTATGATGAGGCAGAAATTTCAGATCATATGGAAATACACAATGGATTGCATTCTCTTGAGTAAATAATAAAACTTTTTTTTTTACTTGCCTCGCCACGAGGGCAGAGTTAGACACAATGTCAGTTTTTAATGTGGGGAGAAACCAGCTCCCCCAAAAGGGGCACTGTGATGAGTAAAAAAATAAAAAATGTATCAGTCATGAAGGATTTCTCATCCACTAACCGAGACCAAAAAAGTGAAGTGCAGTATCAGAGCAGATACTACACTTTGATCCTGGCCCGAAATTTTATTTTTTTACAAAAACCTGAATTTTATGTTTTTATTTTTGGAAGGTAGTGTATATTTTTTGTATATTTTTACCGGAGCTCTCCAACAAAAGATTCTTGGAGTCGAAGTTTTTAAAATTGACTGTGTAGTTGGAAATCAGAGGATCTTGGAGCTAGGGAGTCAGTCAGGAGAGACTGAACAATGTTTGCAGTAATTTGAGTCAGAAGTCGGGATAATTATTTTTAATTGATACCTTTTCTCAAATAGAACCAGGAATCGGAAGTGAGTTCATAATGTTTTGCAGGTATTTAAGTCGAGATGCAAGATTTGAATATATATATATATATATATATATATATATATATATATATATATATATATATATATATATATATATATATATATATATATATATATATATAATCAAATTTCCACATCTAAAGTAGGGAGTTTTAGTTACAAGTCAGTAATTTTCGATTTTTTTTTTCTTGCAGAAATTGCCAACTCTTAACTAAATCTCTCGACTAGGAATTAAATATTAAAGAAAAAAAGAAAAAAAAAAACTCCAGTCAGAAGTCCTTTTTTTTATCACCTAACTAATTCCTACCTCTAAGTTAGGTGGTCAGGTTTGAAGTTTGTAATATTTGCAGGCGTCCGGTTTTGGGGGGGTGGAGGTTTTCATTTTTTGCCGACCGCTCTCCACCCTGCTTCAAATGAGCTTCATTCAGCAAGTTAATTAATTACCTGGTTATTTTATGAGATCGCTACTGGGAATGTTTCATTCCCCTTCTAATTGAATTTTAATCAGTGGGCTCCAGGGCTTTTTTATTTTCTGATTACTGTATGTGTGTGGGGGGGGGGTAGTGAGATTGGATTTGGAATAGTTTTTTCCCAAGAGATGAGAATCTTGGGTAATAGTAGTCTCAATGGCAGCTTTTTCTGAAGTTATTTTGTAGCTGATTGATAACCTTGTCCAAACAACCTAACTCTCCCCCCCCCCGTACCCGACACATCCATTCAACCTTTTTAGGCAGTTTTTAGCTTTCAATCTAAACTGGTACAATTTAAGGGCTTTTTTTGTTTTTCTTGGAAAGAAATTTTTCTTGTAGAGTAAATGTCATAGTTTAATGTATCTTTTGGCTAATTCTTCGTCTTAGAACAAGATTTCCCAACCAGGGTCCTGCAGAACCCTGTTTTTTGGGGGTTTTTTTTAGGAGGGTGTTTCAGCGCACACTGGCTGCCGAAATATCTAGTGAGGAAGTTGTCATCTACTTCTTCTGTTCTTTTCTGGGGGTTGCTCAATATCCTTAGTATAGACGCTCTGTCCAAACCGAATTTCATGTCCACCTGGCAACGCCGGATATCCATGCTAGTCTACTATATAAAGGGGACCTGTCTTTGTGTTTGTCTGTGTGTTTGTGTGTTTTTTTGTATGTCTGCTAAAAACCTGTCATCCGCATTCGACTAGGTTGAAACTGGTACCATCTGAAAGGACAATGCCCCGGATGCATAATATGTGAAAATTAGAAAATAGATTCATTCTGTGGCAGTAAACTGGACCACTTTTTGGAGGGGGGGGGGCTCCTTCTTTCACAAGTCACACACGTTTAAGTATGTTTAAAACGCTTATTTTGAAACGTAATAACATCATAAGCAGTCATGGTCGCATTTTTTTTTATTTAATTATTTAATAACGTTTTCTTTCTTCTATCTTTTAAAATTCTCAACTTTTTTATGCGCGCCTACCACGCGACAATTTTTTCTTTTATTAACATGATAAGATGGCATCCAAATCCCATTTTATTTTATTTTTTCTTTTAATCGACTTTATTAAAATATCATATTTAACCATATTTTACGACCGGGCGACGCCAGATGCCTCCCCCTCCCCTCCACTAGTAAAATATAAAATATCGAAATGACTTCCTGTATGTAATGACGTGTTCGCTCACGCTCAACAACAATCGCTGATTCCAACGTTTTTCCTATTTATTTGCCTCTCCACGGGGGCAGAGTTAGATACAAGGTCGGTTTTTAATGTGAGGAAAATCCAGCTT
Source organism: Euprymna scolopes (assembly GCF_053919585.1). NCBI lineage: Eukaryota > Metazoa > Mollusca > Cephalopoda > Sepiida > Sepiolidae > Euprymna > Euprymna scolopes. The sequence continues at coordinate 98,504,493 of NC_136502.1, forward strand.
CCCAAAAAGGGGCACTCTGGATAGGAACAAAAATAAAAATTGTCCCAGTTATGAAGGATTTCTCCTCCACTCTATTGAGGAGAGAAAAGGGGAAGTGTAGCATCAGACCCGACATTTTTTTATTTTTTCTTCGACAGTCGCCAATGTGAGATAGAGGATGAAACTGTCAATCTCTGGTCCCCCCTCGCCAATCCTTCACGAAAAACACCCGTCTAGCTGAATCCACTGTGAAAAATTTCCCCCACTCTTTATCTGTGCCTAAATCAAAACGTGGATTCCATGAACAAAGCTTCTTTCTTAGAACTGCATGCCTGTGGAACTCTGTTCCGTCTGCCTGCTTCCCACCTGACTACAACTTGGATGTCTTCAAGTCCAACGTTAACAAATTCCTAATGAACCGCCCCCTTAAGTAAACACTTCATCAAATCTCCACACTAACATACTGTACTTGCAATAACCCTTATCCCTGAGTGGCTTCCGGGCCTTGATAAGTGGTGACCACCGTGTAAAAAAAAAAAAAAAAAAAAAAAAGAGAAAAGCACACGTTCACAAGTATAAAACAACACAAAACATAGAAAATAATTCTGTGAATGCCAATTGGGCTCTGAGTACGTGTGTTCTACCATCACAAGAAACAACCCTTTAAGCCAAATGTTCTCAACTAGAATTAAATTTACCCCTGGGAAGGGAGTAAAAAATTATATAGCCGGGGGTAAATAATTGAAATATCTGATAATTTAAAAATAATTATTTCTTTTCAGATTGTTTCATGTCTAAGAAACGTAATACAAATTAATTTCATAATTTGTTTTTAGAAAAAATTTGATTTTCTTTATTTTTTGTGATACAAATGTATAATATATTTTTTATACAAAACTTAAAATCCTAAACTATAAAAAGTTCTTTTTTTTTTTTTTTTTTTTTTTTTTTACTTTTTTTTTCTGCCATTTTATGGTGCCTATGACTGCATCTTCTGTCTAGATCGTATTTGTGAATTGGTGTCAGCTCATCTCAATTTGCTCTTGGCCACAACCTGTGTTCAACTGTCCCAAACTGGAAACTGTCGTCAACTGTCACAAACTCAGCAGTTGTAAACTGTCACTAACTGTCTTAAACTCTCCTTCACTGTCGTAAACTTTCCCTAATTGTCGTCGTAAAATTCACTGCCACTCCTAAAACTGTTCGTAAACTAACCTTATACATAAATGTCCGTATGTCTGATTCTTTGTCTTAATGACAACTACACCTTGATTAACAATCCTATTTAAGCTTTCTTTGTGTCCGTTGCTGAACAACTTCCTGTCCATTTTCTTTTTACTAAAATCACTTCCTAAAGCTTTTGTTCTGCTGATAAACTTATTTCCTCTTTTTTATATATAGTTTTTTTTTTTTTAATTCTTAACATTTTGAGGGGGAGGATGTGGATAGCATCATATTAATTGTAATTTTTTTTTATATTAAATTTTTCTTTCCTTTTTTTTTTTTACAGGTAAGTCCAATGATGCTTTCTTTACTAACGATTATCGTTAGATTACGTCATCTGCAACATTGATCGCAAACAATATTGGTGAGCAATATCCTTTACATTTTGTGTGTGTTTTTCATCTTTGCTCTGATTTTCTATTTTCATTCATTCCACACGCATAACAGGAAATGACGTCACAATAATGACATACATTAAATTAAAATGACATCAAAAAAAAAGCACAGATAAAAAAAACGGTAATCCTAGTGTTTACATCAATTTAAAAAAAATTAGCTTCAAATCGCGAAGGCAAAAAAGAAACTCTACAGCAACAAAGGAACTTAAAACCAGCTTAAAATATCAACCTCTTAGGCAACAAAGCATCTTTAATCGTAATTGTTGTTGTTCCAGGTTATACAACGTAACATTTCGACTTTCTCTTAGTGATTGTCAGGAGCTCATTAATCTCCACCTTTCTGGTTTATCCAATCGAGATATCGGCCACAGATCAAAATGTGATGAGAAAACGGTACAAGTGACTGTGCAAAAGCACCAAAATACCGGCAGTGGTCGTGATGCTCCTAAATCTGGCCGTCTTAAAGTTACTTCTTACGGGGAAGATAATGCTATCAAGATCCGCAGCCTCAGAAACAGATCTGAAACGGCTTCCCAAATCCAGTAATGGTGTAATCTTGTTAAAAGTGCTCTCTTTCTACAGTTAAGAACAGATTGAAGAAATTTAATTTGCGAGGCTGTGTGATTTCTGTAAAGAACAGAAAGCACCGTCTGGACTTCATCAGATGCAATGAAGATCATGACTCTTCATATTAGTCAGAAGTGATTTTTAACGATGAAAGCAAGTTCAATAGACTAGACAGTAATAGTAGGCAGTACGTCCGTTAAAGGAAGGACAAAGAATTTAATCCTAGATGCAAGGTGGTGGAGGTTCCGTTTTGGTGTGGGGTGTTATTAGTGCCAATGGTCCAGGGCTTATAGTTGGCTTGCAAGGTCGAATTAATTCGACCAAGTACATTAATATGTTGACTGAGCATTTTCTACCCTACTTTGGCTGAAATTTGGATGATAATCTCATCTTCATGCAGGATAATGCTCCCATTCACACGGCTGGCAATGTCAAGAGGTTTCTGGAAGAGCATGATATTCCATGTTTGGATTGGCCCGCATAATCTCCAGACCTCAATCATATCGAAAACGTATGGTATTACATCAAGCAACAACTCCGCAATGATAAGATTTCAAATTTGGAAGAACTTTGGAAAAAAAATTAATGAGAAATGGGATGCTCTTTCATCAGAGTATTGCCACAGACTAATTCAAGGAATTCCCAAAAGATTGCAGCCTGTTAAATTGCAGAAAGGCTATGCTACGAAATATTAACTAGTTCATTGTGTTCCTGTTGTATTTGTATTGCATTAGTGTTCTAAAGTTATATTTAAATAACAATTTTCTATGGTGCAGAGTTTCTTTTTGCCTTCTTGATTTGAAGAATTTTTTTTAAATTAATGTGAACACTAGGATACTTCAATTAAAAGTCAAATATGAACAGGTGAAATTATAGAGGAATAAAAGACGAATTAAATGAAGTATAGTTTGTTTAAACAGTTACATTGAATTTAGCTTAAATTTGCGATTTTTAAAAAAATGTCAACTGTGGACTTTTTTTTTTGGCGCCACTGTATATATATCCGTATTTCATGTTTGTTTATTTATTCACAATGGTGTTATAGCATATGTTATGACGTCATAGTAGATGACAACATGTATGGGTGGGCAAGGAGACAAAACTGAAAGTAGATTCTCCAACCGCCATCGGTCAGCCTTCTATTATGTATATATATATTAGTTACAGTTTAGATGAGACAAGTAATCGGTACCGTCGGTTTCAAACCTGGTAATAGGGGACCGTTTTAGATACCTATATCAAACTCTCTTAAGCAGATACTCATGAAGAGTGCTTGATATGGGTATCTAAAACGAACGGTCCTCTATTATCAGGTTTGAAACCGACGGTAACGATGACTTGTCTCATCTAAACTTTCTGTAAATAAAAAATATAAATGATACGCTCTTATTTTCGAATTTTTTTTCCTTATAATAGAGCACGCTGCCGGAATCCATTTTTCCAAGAAATATGACTAAGTGTGTGTGTATATACATACAGGGTGACCCAAAAACAAAAACAAAAGATAAATGGAGGCCATCTAGAACATATGCTGTAGAACGAAGAAAAAAGGGTCAAAGACCCTTGTGTTTTGATGTGATGTTTTGAATATAATAAACTAGTTATGACCAAAGTTTCATTTCATTCGGGCAAAACACTAAGAAACGGAGTCTAATTAGAGCTGGGCCCATTTATATATATATATATATATATATATATATATATATATATATATGCGTGTGTATATATGGAGGAGGTAGTAGTAGTAGTAGCAAAAACAGCAGCGTTTCGTGTATCCACATAAAATGTGAAGTCATAGCATATATAATGTTATGACCTCATATATAAAGGGGACAAAACTGAGACTCTCCGGGCAAAGCCGGGCAGTCTGCTACTTACATATTTTATTATTAGTAGTAGTATTTTATGTATGTAGATAATATATTATATGGAGATATAGTATTATATCATTTATACTTTCTATTTCTTCCAGATATTTATTTAGTCTAGTTTTTATTTATTTACTTATTTATTGTTTTATTTCCTCCCCCCCCCTCCTATTAAAAACAACTTTGTGTCAACGCTGCCCTCATGGAGAGTAAAGTAAATAGAGACGACATCAGATGCTCTCTTGTATTGTCATATATTACTAAAAATATAATCATCCTTTTTTTATACCGTTCCCAACCTCCGTCCGGACCTCAGCCGAAATTCTCACGATCTTCAAGGAGTCACAGGTGCGAACGAACTATAGATAGGTTATAATAATAATGGCCTTGGGAAAATTATCACAATTCAAGTTTTTAGATAAGACATCGGGTTGCACTTCGCTGCAACCCTTCTTTGCTGTTCAAAACCAAAGTCCTTTTTATTAAAAAAAGAAAAAAAAAAAAAAGAAAAAAGCTAAGTGTCGTATTAGTCGAGAGTAACCTGAAGGCTTCCTTTGTAACGTTCCTATTTGTTTTATATATATATATATATATATATATATATATATATATATATATATATATATATATATATATATATATATATATATATATATATATATGGGCTCAGAACGATGTATGTCGCAAAAGGCAAAGATAAACTTCAACACAACTTTTCTTGGTAAAGGAAAAAGTTAATTATTTTGTCATTTCACGTAACCAAAACAGCTACTCGCCGTTAGTATAGCTACCAGAAAACTCATCTGTAATACCCACTTTTTCTTAGAAGTAGGGAGAGAGTGCAGACTCATGCGTTCGCCGAACGTCATTGGTCAACTGCCAGCGGCGGTTTTCTTTTTCTTCTCTTTCTTCACCTTCTCTGCTTTTCCTATTCTCTGCTT
>NC_136502.1:98516969-98524469 GCF_053919585.1 Euprymna scolopes
GAGGAACTGTCTAGATGCCAATCTTGGTCAAATAGTCTGTGATAAATATGGAGTTTTGAACGAATCTTCTCTGAGCACTCTTTGAACAAACATCGTGCAAGTCTTCCAGATCTTCACTTCCTCACAAATAATTGTGTGTGCCTTTCCCACGGTGACATAAAACTGTATATTTGTTTTGATAGACACGCAACAATCCTTATCCATGAAATTCTTTATTTGGCCAATCAATTCTGGTTTTCTTACTTCCTTACTCCTCCCACACCTCTCATCATCTTCCACAAACTACCTGCCTTCTTTGAATCTCTTAAGCCATTCAAAAATTGATGCTTGATTTAATGCAAGATGGTCCAAAAGCAGTCTAAAGAATTCTATATGTTTCTCTGGCATTTTTCTTTTTCAAGTTTAAAACAGAATTTTATTGCATATCATTCTTCTAAAGTGTCCTTACGTCCAGGTTGCAGTTTTGAAATTCATTGGCTGTGACAATCCGGCTTTAGTAGAGTGTATTCCAATTCCTGTTGTAGCTGTTCATTTGAACCTGAAATCATAAAAATTGGTCAGTCATCCCATAAGAGGTATAGCAAGAACATATTGAATTTTCAAGTGTCTAGGACAATTTTAAATGCCTGTACAAAAATAAGTCTGGAAGCTTATTGAAGACACCTCGTAATATAAGAATAAGCAGGTTTTTATTTCAGAAAAGAAAACTAGAGGTAACACTGGTGAAGTAGACACTGACATGGGCTGACCATTAACCTAGTTGGATCCATAGAACTATGTTCATGTATTGATGTAGACAACCTACACGTGGTCCTGCAAATTCCATGTTCCTAGAAAGAATTGAGGAAACCAATGCCGACAGCAAAAAAAAAAAAAAAATTTCATACAATGCTGATTCATATAAATTTACTTAATTGCTGGGAAAAGAATTGAAAAAAATCAACACTTGACCGTTTTGTTATGCAATATATCAACCAGAGTTTGCTTAGAATTCAAAAATCTACGACTAGGACTCTTCAGGCTTTTCAGATATTCAAACTTTTAAAATTCTTACGACTCCAAGAATCTCTAACTCTCACTTCCATTATTGTTGCCCTTTAGTCATCAGATTGCATGAGTGATGTTTCTGACAAAGGGGGAAGAATTGCCGTTTCCTGGGCCAAAATCTATCCACAGCGTTTTTTTACCTTTTAGTATTTTTTTTTTTAACGCCTGACACCAATTGGCTTCATGTTTTGTCTGGAGCGATTTCCATAAAAGAACCTCTGACTCCTTTTAAAACCCCTGATTCCGATTCTGCATCATCATGATGCCAACACTTTTATAGTAATTTGATTTTGAATTCTGGTAAAAGTTTTTTTTATGCTTCGCATACTTAATATCTTCAAATATCGCTTTTGCCACTGGACTCCAGCAATGTCAGCTCAACAAAGAGATGAGGGTGGAAATTGCTCAACGCTTACTTCACTATAGGCACCTTACATAGACGCTACCACAGAGAGTGTTCGCTGAAACTTGAGACTGAAAAGAAGCCAAACATTTATAGAAATGGTTAGATAGATAGATAGATAGTAGTAGTAGTAGTTTGGTTTGGTTTGGTTGTTTTTGTTTTACGGCATATCAACCCTTTTCAGGTTATTTTATGCCGAATCCAAAGATTTTGAAAACTTTTTTAATTAGAATATATTTGTTGTTTTCAAGTCGGTTTCTATTTAACCCATAGTTGGGACCCTAACAGGTACTACCACTCCGGGTCAGAGTGGACCTGAGAGCAATGGCAATTAAAGGGTGGCTCCACACTCCCCAAAGCCCGCAAGCTGGGGCCTCACCACTGGATATAGTTTAAGGTCATATCCAGGACCAGTAGTAGTAGTAGTGTTCGTAAATAATCAATTTCTACACAACTTCCACGATCGGTGATCATAATTGTCGTCTTACCTGACACTCTTATCCTTAAATGGCCTCCAGATTACTTAAGCAGAGAACGTTCCATGCTATTTTTTTAAATAGTATTTTAAAGGTCCTGGGTATGACGTAAAACTACATCCGGCAATGAGGCCCTGGTGCGGGAGCTCCAGAGTTTTGGGGAGAATGTCACTAGCCCTTAGTCGTTGCAGTGCTGGATCACCCTTGGGCAAGGTGTAGTCCCACTAGCCTCCCTATTTAGGGTCACAAAAAATCCAAGCCTGGTCAACGATGCTCTTGGCGGATGAGGAAGGAATCCCAAATGCTTGCGCAGCAGATGAACCAGTACTGCAGTGCCGATGTGGTCAACAAGGGTGATGTACAACTCGACTCGGGTCTGCCTCAGCCATCGGATGCGGGCGATTGCATGTGTGCAGACTGTCCTGGCCCGTCCTTGCCTCTGTACTTTTGCTTTCAGCAGAGAGGGTGCTAGCAGTACTGGGCAAGCTGTTTATTCCTACTTTGCCTAGGTTGGAAGATAGGTGAAAGTCCTGTGGAGATGGAGTGAGGGCGTACCGGCAGGTTTGATGGACTGGAAGCTGCGGCATGATCTCTGCACTTAGGCGATTGGAGTATGATGACCGTGCTCTTGCTGAAGAGATCTCTGATCAGACTCACATTGCATGGATACTAACTGACCTCCACGTCATTGTCGAAATCGATGGGCTGCCCGAGAGGGAGAGATTTTAAAGTTACAGTCAAGTTTTACGATATCTTTTGTTTGTAGATTTAACTCGTGAATAGTGAAATTCGAAATTTTTACTATTGAATTTCAAGGCAAACTAATGGTTTCTACTTCAGTGTCAGTAATGAATATATAAAAAAAAATAAATTACGAAAAACGATAAAGTAGAAAAAAATTATTAAAGAAAACGTTGTTTTTTTTTTTGGACAAAAATCAGCGAAAATTAAATGTTTAGCTAAAATAAAAAAGCACCTGAGAGTTCCAAAGGGAGATAAATAGCGTGTAACTATTTCCAATTAAAAAAAAAAAAATAAATTGTGCGTTTTGCCTTTTTTTAGCATAACTGAGTTACTTCCCTTGTTATTATGTCATGTCTTTCCAAAGAAAAATGGCGGCGTTTTTTTTTTTTTTTTTTTACTATAAAGCTCAAAAACTCGTATTTTTCAATAATGCGGGAACATTTAAGTACTTTTTGACATGCCAATTAAGTAGATATCATTGCCTTTAGTTGAAATTGACACCAAAAAAGTCAGTAGATACTATATATTTTTTTGTTTTAAATCGATTTTCTCGTTTTCCAAATTTCGCTATTATTGTGTAGTTGCATCGCATTGATGAGAATTCATTCCGAGAAGAGCATGTAGTAGTAGTAGTAGTAATAGTAGTAGTAGTAGTGGTGGTGGTAGTGAGAGGTTTATTTTTACTTTTTTTTTAGTCTGACTCCATCAGTTCGTTTCTTTTTCCTTACATGCCTCTCTCTCTCTCTCTCTCTCTCTCTCTCTCTCTCTCTCTCTCTCTCTCTCTCTCTCTCTCACACACACATACACACACACACACTTAGACGCAATCCCTGGAAGATCAAACTGTAACGAAATACAAATAGCAGCCATAAAGGGAACAGAGCGTCTATTCTTAAAAGAGCCGTGGGATATAAATTTAAATCGTAACGTAATCACGTGTTAGCTCCAGGAGGGAGGCCCATGACTTCTTAAAATTAACTGAAGTAAAAAAAAAAAAAAAAAAAAAAAAATGGAGACATAATCTTTGTTTTTCAATGATCTCTCTGCTTCGATCTTCCCCTTCTTTTTCTCAAGAACGTATATCTGCTATTGGCATCCGAAGTTTGTTTTAGAATCGAGTTTGCAACCTGGAAGCATAACCATTTCCAAAGAAAATAAAAATCCCCATTAACAGAAAATAGAAAGAAAAGGAACAAGCAAAAGATTTGCAAAGCCAAAAATAACAACAAGGGATTTCCTAAGAAAAAAAAGGGCAACTGATGGGCAGAGACCTTTTATGAAGCACATTTCTACTATTATATAAAAACAAACTTTGTCTGTGCGTCTGTTAGTTCGTTCCCTATCAACTCGGAAACGCCTGGGCCGAATTTTATGAAATTTCACACAAAGATACTTTATATGCCTAACAGTGTTCTTTTGACCAAAGTAAACACCTTACACAGCCTAACATCGCAAGTGCATGTGAGAAGTTTAAATTACCACACAAGCCGAAAGACTCGACATTTAAAATCTGCAGTAGGTTCTTTGATATGACAGGGGCGTGTTCGAAATGAATGTTATTTTTTTTGTGAGCACAATTGAAGTATGATACTTGACTTTTTCATTTTAAACTTTAATTCATGCCATTATATATATGAAAAAATCATTTTATAAAATCAACAGTAGGTTCTCTACAGTGCAATGTAGAATGCAATGTATTGTGAACTAAGTCACTGTGAGAGGCATGTGAAGCTTTCTTCTGGTGCAGTGTGATGGGTTCGCAACTAGAGTAGGCAATCAATCGATTTGATTGAAAAATAGGCGATGACACTAAAAATATGAAAGTGTTAAACATTCGTTGGTCATCATTTAATTCCGGGTAACGTCGAGTCACCCTGCTAGTCTAAAATAAAACTAGATCAGGGATCACCAAACTATAGCCTATGGGCCAAATCAGGCCCATAACTTCACTTTATCACGTTTGCTGTTAGTATTTGTATTTGCGTGATAAAACATATGTAACACGAACTGTTCTGATTAAATTCAAATTTGAATATCACATTTCGAATACTAGAGGATGTTCGTGAAAGTCAAACGTCAGTTTTACAAATATCATAACTAGTGATGGGACGATAACAATATTCTTCTTGATTCCGATATAATTACTGATTCCGATTCTGATTTTTTTCAAATCTCTAAACATTTAGTTATAGTATTGTTTCATTAATTTAGTTTTCAAATTTTCAGATTACTATAAAAACCGACGTAATATATCCACATATTTTCGCAAGCATAAAAGTACACTGGAAGGAGTGAAAAGGGGAAGTTTATCTAAAGATTTTACGTTTTTACTGGTAGTTTAAAAATTAATAAATATTTATCATTTTATGTTAGTACCAACAATTGAAAATTTTGTTACAAACGAAAATAAACAGAAAAACAAAAAGAATTGTTTTTGGCATTGAAAAAAGTCCAATGTTTTTATTTTTTTTATTTCTATACCGCTCAAAAGTTTCGATTTTTACGATTCCTAATTCTGATTACTCGTCCCAACAATAAACCAAACCGTTGTTTTCTTTTCAGTTTATAAGATTCAGATATGTAGACATACCTAATGGAAGTATATTGTGAGAAATTTATTCTCACATAATTTAGAGCTCTGGCATTGCAGAAATTGACACAACTATGAAAAAGCGAACTTACCAGGTTGATGAAAACCGGTAGTCTCTTCTTATTTGCAAAAATGTGTTGCATCATTTTGTGACTCTGTCGTATATTGAAGGGGACAGCTCCCAGTAATTAGAGAAACAAAGTAATTAGGATCAAAGATAATTATTATTAAAGGAGAATGCTGGAATTGAACTCAGTATTAAAAGTTAAAGTGAATAAATATTATTATTGGATGCGATTCCAGGAATGCAGTGAATTGTCCATTATAGTAGAAATAACTATGCAACAAAGTTAGGTTAGAGCAGATAGAATAGGACAATAGAAATTAAAGAATGTTCTTTGCGTTGCTAAAAACGTGTTGGAAGCAGATGCAATGTCCATGTGAATCTCATTCACACGTTTGGCCACGTTCTGCCATCACAAAGAAATATAGATTCAATATATACGGAGTTCGATACAGCAAAGAGTCAGAGTTCAGTTCGAGTTGAGTTGGAGAGAGAGTTTGTTCGGCATCGGATTCTCATCATTTTCATCACCAACTGGAAATAAATTTCTTCGTATTTTTATGTAAGCTTTTGTCTTCGTTTGTCATCAACCGCAAGGTAATGTGTTTTTGTCTTCATCGTCTCATATAATGACCGTTATATGAAACCCCTTTAAAAGTGTTGACTGCATCCCCCATCATCAATAATGTATCTCCCCTCAGTGTTTAAATGACTATTCATACACACATCGTCTCTTCACATATCTCAGTCTCCTATTATAAAATGTGAACGCTCCAAGTAATTGAGTCGTCGTCGTCGTCGCTGTGTACACCAAGTTATACTGTTATGCGTCCTAGCTCTGTGAACCGCCCCCGCTATGCAACAGCTCTTCTGTGCCTGTTAGTTGAACTTCATAAGAAGTGGTAGGTACATTTCTTCGGAGATTTTCGTTAAAGGCACTGATATTTCATCGAGGTGGTAAACTTGATATCACCATTCTTGCTTATTAGAAAAACAATATTGCATCTAGAAGGAAAACACAATTTGTTAGATTAAATTTTCTTAAAGGTGCTATGCCAGTATTGGCTGCAAAAGCCCTTAAATTAATGAGTCCGTGTAGCTTTAAAGTGTAGCACAAACAGACGTTTGTCATGCTTAAAGGATTAGCTCGGACTGATTTTGTCGGTTGAACTTGCCCGCACGCGCGTTAAAATTCAGATTAACCAATCAGAAAGGCTGTAATTAAAAATGCATCAATTCAAATCAGCCAATGAAGTTTCGCAATTCAAGTCACGCAATTTTTCACAATATTTTTGTTAGCGTCACTTTCTTTAATAAAAATTTAGTACATTTTTTTCTTTTTTTCCCCCTTTTTTCTTTTTTTTTCTTTTTTTTCTTTTTTCTTTTTTTCTTTTTTCTTTTTTTTTCTTTTTTTTTCTTTTTTTTCTTTTTTTTTCTTTTTGTGCATTACATGCCAGTCTTTCATGATTACCATGGAATCCGAAATTTAATGTTCCATCTTTTTTTTCCTAGAGTTTTCGTTCTGGCTTGTGAGTACTGAACCGAATGATTATGAAGTTCATTCTTTCTGTCCTAACGTTCAATGTGAAATATGTTTGATGACCCCTCGGCTAGACACCTAGCTCATTGCCCTGTCCGTATCTTTCTATATTTTACGGTAAACTGACGGCAAAAGCTGACGTGATTAACCATTCAGCAATCAGTTGTTAGCAAACGATGTTTTTTTAATAAAAAAAAATAACTTTTCTGATACTATTCTTGAAAAAAAAAAATTTCTATCATAGTTGTTTCTGTGAAAAAACAAACATTGTTTTCGTTATTACAATGAAAAATTATTTTAAAAAGTTAAAACTTTTCGTGTAAGAAAAATAAACAAAAAGACTTAGACTTTTTCATGAAAAAGTTATTTTCGTTCATAGTTGTTTTTTTAATATACTTTTCTTGAAAAAATTATTTCTTCTATATAATTAAACTGGCAGTAAGTCTTATTTATGTAAAAGTTTGGTTTTCAGTGTTTGGAATTTATCGTATAGGAGTGTGCATAGCGACCATTTCCGATTGCTTAACGTAAATCGCCGGAAGATTCCAATGTGGCATTAGGCCAGTTTCTGGATCTGTACTACAGACTGATAAAGAGCGGTTTTTATAACAGAGCACATATAGGGCGCGTGTGAGA
>NC_136502.1:98529469-98539469 GCF_053919585.1 Euprymna scolopes
TTCAAAATAAGCCATACGAAAATTGTATATTATGTATGTATGTATGTATGTATGTATGTATGTATGTATGTATGTATGTATGTATGTATGTATGTATATGTCATTTTGTTATGTCTATGCTGTCTTCCTCGACTTATGCAATTTATTTTTCTTTCCCCTCGGAATAGATTATGGCTTCACCCATTTCGAAACACTCAAGTAATGAAGAGGCTGAATGGTCCATTTCATCATTACATCATGTCACATGACTTATGATATATCACATGACCTATGACTCATTGCTTCGTCATTGGTCCACCATGTTTGTTTGTTTTGTTTCTGTTTTTTGTTTTTCTGGGTGATTTATGTCTTTGTTTTATACTAGCCAATTTCATTCACGCTCAGCAGAGTAATTCTTTTCTCTTTCGTTTTATTGTTTTTTGTTCTTTCTTTCATTTCTTTTTCTACTTTTAAGTCGGCCATATTGGTTCGTTCCTTTTATTTTCTCGTAATGCCTCTTTTAGTTTTCTTTCTTCCTTTCGATTTCTTATTTCTTTTCCCCTTTTCTTTCCTCTTACTTCCTTATTTGTTTTTATCTTATTTACTTCCTCTACTACACCCTTCTACTCCTTCCCCGTCCTCCTATCCCACCCTGGTCTTTCTAACCTTTTTTTTTTCGCTTTTGTTCTTTTCATTTTTTTATTTCCTTTTCTATGTCTTTATTTAATTTTTTTTATCTTTACATTCAGTACATTACTTTGTTTTCCTTGCGTTCTTCTTCTTCTTCTTTTTTTTCTTCTTCTTCTTCTTCTTCTTCTTCTTCTTCTTCTAATTGTTAATTATTATTGGCTCACAAGGAGCTTTCACACAGGTCATCAAAGATCTCTCCGTGAAAACAACCTGTGATGTTCCCTGGAAACTGAGTGAAACATGTCTCCCCAGTACTTTCCACTTCTTTCGATAACATTTGCAAATGAATTTGCATTCTAGCAACAGTCGCTTACAATTGATTTCTCGCTTGCAGCGACCATTGGTCTCCATGGGAACTTGAGTGGCAATTATTATTATTATTATTATTATTATTATTATTATTATTATTATTATTATTATTATTATTATTATTATTATCTTCTTTTTGTTGCTGTTGTTCTCCTTCTTTTTATTATTATTAATATTATTAACATGATTATCATAATTATTATTCTTGTTGTTATCATTATCATTATTACCATTATTAATATCATTATTATTTACTCACTAGAAGTATTATTATTATTATTATTATTATTATTATTATTATTATTATTATTATTTACTCGCTAGGAGTAGTTACATGGGCTATCATCAAAGATTTCTCTTTGAGAAAAACTTGTGGCATTCTCTGGAGACTGAGTGAAAAGAAGTCTCCCCAGATTTCCAGTAGTCTCCACCTCTTTCGATGACTTTTGCAGTTAAATTTGCATTATCACAACAGCTGCTTACTATTGATTTCTTGTTGGCAGTGACTATTGGTCTTCACTAAGCCTCCATAAGGTCCCAGTTTGTTTTGCACCCATCCAGTGGAGGTCTTTTCTCCTTCACATTTTTCGTTTTTCACCTTTTCCTTTTTTTTTTACTTACCTTTTTATTGTTTCTAGACCATTTTTCTTTGTTTTCTTTGTTTTCTTCTTCTCTATCCTCTCTTTTATCTCTTCTTCATCTTCGTTTTCTTCGTCTTTTTCATCTTCTCAGTATTTTCTTTCCCTCTTCTTCCTTTCCTTATTCATATAATGAATTCTCGCACCTCCAACTCTTTCCTTTCTCCGACCTTTCATCCTATTTTTTCTCCCTTATCAGAATCAAACATCCTTCATCCCATCCATCCATTTCTTGTTTCTCCCACCCCCATTTTTTTGTTCACTGTTTCTTACTCATGCAGTCGTCTCTATTCAGCACCCTCCTCTTCCTGACCCTTTCTACCCCAACCCTCACCAGAGATTACCAACCCTCCCATCTTTCGTGACCCTTGACCTGATCTCTAGACGATTTCTCTTTCTCTTTCCTTCTTCTTTTCCTACCAGAAACTATTAACAAGACCTGACAGAGACCATGAATTATCTGCCCTTTGCAGATACCTCTCCAATCTTGAGGCTGGCGGTCGATACGATGGGCGTGGAGGCATATAGTGTTCAGCACAGTGCTGGAGCTGCTTTGGTTGGAAAGTAGCTTCTGGTGGCCCTACTAGGTTGAGGGACGTGGGGAATGAGTCCCCACCCTACAGCAGGGTCAGGTTTCTCTCCTGTGCCAACCCAAACCGCAGCCAGCCAAGGCCACCCTCTTCCATTTTCTTCTTGTCTACTCTTTATCTCCAACGATCGTCTCCTGCTCTCAATCTAACCCTAACCCTAATCCTACACCCTACCCAGGCACATGTAACCCCACTCAAACCACGAAAAGGACCCCTCACCCAAACCTTATCCATTCTCTTCCAACTGATAGGATATTTGGTTTTCTTTCTGTGTCTGGGAGTTGTTTGCAGACCAAGCTTGGAAAGAAAAGGAAAGGGGTCATTTGTCATTTTTTTTTTTTTTTTTTTTTTTTTTTTACAAAAAAGAAACAGTATTGAAAATCAGAGAACCACTATCCAAAGTAAATATCCCCAAGGTATCAATTCCTTATGAGATTTTCATAAAGAATTATAAGTATAATTAAATAAAAATATATTTGTATTTTTTGTGCATGAGGCTAGATATGCACATGACATAAGTACAATCAAAATTATGTCTATAAAGGTCAAAGATGTCTTCAGTTCAAATTCTGTGACTAATATTGCAGTTATATACAGCCACACTGATGAGTCTTGGTTAGGGTGATAATTCGAATTCTGTTATCAATACTAACGTTAGTTATATATGTGTATATATATATATATATATATATATATATATATATATATATATATATATATATATATATATATAGCGACACTGATGAGTCTTCATGTGTGGCGACTGAATCGTGAAGTGATTCCTATAAAAATTAAAGAGCAAATGGCTGTACTTGCTCGTCTTTCTTTCTCTGCTTCATTGAAATTCGCTTTCCTCTTCACTCCCAAAAGCAACTAAGTTTTCACAGGAACGTATTAATTCAAAGTAAAAAGTAACACATCTATGTGAAAGTAGTATGTCAGTGCGACTTAGAAGTTCCTATAAAACCTCGTCCTATAAGATCATTCTCTTCCTTCTCTAAAACATGACTTTTATACTCAATAGATATTAAATGTTGATGCGGTTCTTGGCTATACTAAAATACACTATCGTTGTTTCGTAAATGACCCCATTCAAGGTCAGGGATCACGCTACATATATACATATTAAAAATGTTTATTAATTATATATATGTCGTCCACAAACACTGTTTCGCTGTATAAGTGTTCTTCAGTGTGATTACGTAGGCAAATACTTCAAGACCATTAGGAAATACTGTTGTCATATTTCGACTGATGAATATGTTTTCCATTTGATAGTTCTTGATAAAGTACAGAAACGTATCTGTAATTTGATTGACCCCCCCCTCACCCTTTCTATTTCTCTGCAAGATTTCTCTCGCAGACGTGATGTTACTAGTTTCAGTCATTTTTTAATATATATATAAATACTGTTATGGCATGTGTTTCCCAGGATTGTCTGAACTATTTCCTGCTGCCTTTGTTCCAGCTTGTTTGGCTCGTTGGTCTAGTGGTCTTCACCAATTCGCTATTCTGATACCATGTTGTAATACAGCTTCTTATTCCAGTGACTTTGTTCTACAGAGTACAATCTTGTGGAACTTCCTGCTGACTGTTTTCTTCCTACCTCCAGACTTGGTCTTTTCAAGACTAAGGTCAATAGGTATCTCCCGTTGTTTCGTTCTTGTTAAATCCTTACATCAAGTAGCTTCATGCCATGTCTGGGTCGGTTTCCATAAAAAATAAAAAATAAATAAATCGAAACACGATCGTTTTCAATTTATATATATATATATATATATATATATATATATATATATATATATATATATATATAGAGAGAGAGAGAGAGAGAGAGAGTGGAGATGGTAATTAATAAAAATTGAAAAAGTGCTCAATACTGTTGTAGAGCAAATATGCGTTTTATTTTTTTATTACCGTATCTTTCTGTTAAGTTACATTATTGTTTCAGCTACTCGGCCGTTTTTTTTTTTGCCGTCTGTAGCTTCCTCAGACTTTTACAGAAATGTTTGCTATTTTGGGATGAAAGAGTGAATGAGGTCAGGGGGTGTGCGAGGAGGGCGGAAGAAAGAGAGGAAGAAACAAGGAGGGAAGGTGGGAGAGGGCTCTTGGTATGTTGATAATGTTTTAGTTTTAGGAACTTATGGGAGAGGGTCTGGGAGGTTCATTTCTGGTGTGGCTGAGGGCATAGGGATACATGAAGGGAAGTGTAATATGTTGGGAAGAGGGGGGGTTACTTTAAAATTTGAGTCTTAATGTTAAAGTTTTTAGCGTTTCGTTGGTGAGATGATTTCTTGGTAAGTATGTCTTGACCTGTTGGGTGTTTACTTATGTTTGGAGGGGGGGGGGCTATGGTTTATTTATTTTTAGTTTTTATTTTGTTGTTAATTGTTTGGAGAGGGTTAGCTAGCGGTCTCAGCCACAGGTACACACATGCGCACGTACACACATATATACTTAAAAGAAACGGTCACATACATCCCGCCCTGGCGTGCAAATATATGTACATATGTGCGCCTGCATGCATTGACACCAGCGTTGCTCTCGCTTACGTCAAATTTTCTTTAAGGTGCTAAGATTGGGTACGCGTGCATAGGAATGGATGCGTACATACACAGATACATACACACATCGACACCTCTGCCCCCAAGGAGGCGATTATATGGGCTCATATGCGCATATTGATTCAGGCAACCGCGACCGCTAGCTAACCACGATGATGTCCTCTTTTGCAAAGATTGGTATGAAGATCAACGCCCAGAAAACGAAGCTACTGATTAGGGGATTCCTTCCAGCTAAAAAAAAACCCATTACCCTCAATGGGGACACCCTCGGAGACGTTGACCAGTTCAAATACCTTGGCTCCATAATCCTTAACCGCATCAACAACACTTTTCTTGTCTTCAACCGCCTTTAAACTATGGTCCCGACATGAAATCACTTTGAGAATAAAGATAAGGATCTACTTTACCCTTGTTCGCACCATTCTCCTGTATGGTTGTAAAACATGGCCTATGCGTGTCTCTGATCAGCACAAATTTGAGGTGTTTAATCATCAGTGTCTACACCGTATCCTTCAGGTTCGCTGGCAGCATTTTTCCCCAACACTGTGGTCCACACACGCTGCAAGACATCTTCTCTTGCAAAAACTATCCTCATGAGGCGCTTACGCTGGTTTGATCATGCCCTTCATCGTTGACCGGACGATGCCATCCGTGAGACCATCGAACCAGCCTCGCTGCAAGGCTGGAAGAAACGTCGGTGGTGGATAGCTGAAGACTTGGATCAGGATTGTCAAACAAGACTCTGGGTTGATTCTGGGTCCTCACCTCTAAAGTCTACGTCCTTGGAACCGCGAATGGCTTACGTTCATGTCTGCTGTGGCATCGGATCGTCGGATGTGGTCGGCCTCAATTCAAGATGTGACTAACGCAATGAGTGGAGCCGGCTCAACCGATCAACGGTGATAGCCGAAACAAGTACAAGTAAGTAAGAACTTGTTTACATTGAATTTGAAGGCTACTTTGTTGTATTCAACTGGGAAACAGGCTAGCGGAACAGTGTTCCACAGGCAGGCAATTCTGGGAAAGAAGTTTTGTTCATGGAAGCTGTATTTAGATTTAAGCACAGATAGAGAATGGGGAAAATTGTATTTAGTGGTTGTAGCTAGTTGAGTGCTTTTTGTGAGTTTGGCAAAGGGGAACCATAGGTTGGAGTTCAGTCAAGCACTTATCATGAAAATAACGATAGAACGGAGACCTCTTTTCTGTGAGAAAGAAGTTGCAGGGAAAAGAAAAGGACATCACCTACTAGATTTCGAAGCCGGTTTTGAACTTTGTCAAGGCTGATTAGGGTGCTCTGAGCAGTTCCTGATTTACATGAATAGAAGATCTTGGTAATTATAGGTTTATATTTGGCTGTTCGTTTCTGCACGATACAGTTGCCAACCGTTACATCAAATTTTTTTTTTTTTTTTTTTTAAATAATTTGGCAAGTAAAAATATAAATAAAAATTGGTCATTGGAACTTAAAATACCATTGTTGACTTTCATCGATTTTTTACATTGAACAATTTTTGCTAATTTTTCTTAAAATATATGCGTACAATATATAATATATTCTAAAAAAAAATAAATAAAATACGCATCAGGTGCGCTTGAAAGCCAAATCACAACGCAATATTACGAAAATAAACAAATATTTTACTTTGTTTGAAATTTATAATTTAAATTTATTTCAGAGTCAAACTCCATCCTCAGTATTTTGTTTGTTTCTTTCTTTTTTTCTTCTTTTTTTCTTTCCATGTTATAAAGTTGGAAAAAGAAAAGTGAGTTAGTAAAGATCCACGCGTTTTCTTTCAGCGATTGTATTTTGAAATGCCGAAGTGCGCGTTGGCACCTGATGCATATTCTATATTTTTTATATTCAAATTAAATCAACGCTTTTATAACGGAACTCACACTCTGGACATTAATCTCGTGTAACCAACACACGGATCTTTACAAACTGACTTTTCTTTCTCCAACTTTAAAACATGGCAAGAAAGAAGAAGAAAAAAAGAAGAAAAAAAAGTACAACATACTGAGGATGGAGTTTAACTCCGAAATATATTTAAATCATAAATTTCAAGCAAGTAAAATATTTGTTTATTTTCGTAATATTGCGTTGTGATTTGGCTTTCAAGCGCACCTGATGCGTATTTTATTTGTTTTCAATAATATATTCTTTCATTTAAACAGACATTGTCAAAAAAATAAATAAATAACAGAGTTTTATTGCTTGATATACCTTTTTATTTTATTTTACTTTATTGTTCTGTTTTTTTAATTATCTCTGTTAATGAATGTCTGACTTTCAATTCCTCATCAAACCGAGGTGACAAAAACTAATTAACAAAAAAAAATGCTGGAGAAAAGTAGAGAATTTCAAAAGGCAGCCGATAAGTGAAACGTTAAAAGAAGTCAAACGCTAAAAGAACGAACCGTTGCAGGATTAGGAGAGACGTTACCAATTTACCCACTGCGACATCAGATTAAGAGCCACAGTATTGAGTCAAGAATTTGAAAATGCTATTACTCGTTTCATAAGTATCATTATTAATTATAGCTCGCTGGAATTCAATACAGATAGCTTCAAGTATTTTCCATTCTTTTTTAATTAGTTTCAGAATGTATCATTTTCGTGCTATCTCTTCTATCTTCTTCTTCTATCTATCTTCTATTCTCTTCTTCTTCTATTCTATCTATCTTCTGTTCTATCTTCTATATAAATAAAATGAACTCATTTTTTCCCGTCTGATTTTGACATTAATAGGATTAAAAATCAAGATATTTCATGCAAATATAATATGCACAAACGGCAGAACAATATCTGAGGTGTGTTATAGGCTTATTATTTCTCAAATTCCTCGATAATCTTAGATTTCTATACTTTTTCTGCTGAGAAGTCACGGCCAAAATCGGTTAAGATCAATGGAAGTGGTAAAATATTTTCTCTCTAATAAATTCCTCCTCCCTCTGCCACCACTTAACACCGTTTGGGGATCGTTCACAAGGAACAGTTGAGAAGAGAACACCGGTTTGGCTTCGTAGTTCTTTCATGTGAAGTTATTTAAAATCACTAAACTAAGCTGCAGTGCTCTGTGGCGTAGTGGTTAGCGTGCTGGACAATTCACATTATATTTTCACGTTCGCGCCGACCTACCGTAGTCGTTTTTTTTTTGTTTTTTTTTTCCTAAACAACTGGAATGGACTTTTCTTGGTGGCCGAACTGTTAACGTTGCAGATTTTTTTTTTTTTTTTTTTTTTCACACTTTATTTTCCTACTTTTACTCATGATTCCGGGTTTGATCCTTCCTACTTACCTACCATAACATTTTTTAAAACTCCCCCCCCCGTCCCGGAAACAAACACTCGGGCAACGCCGGGTACCCCCGCTAGTTATGCAATAAAACAATAACCTTAAACCAGAGAGGGAGCTGTTATGCTTTTATAGATGCTGATAAGTTGAGTTTGAGTTAAGAAGGTGCATGGTCATACAGTAAATAAAGTAATGGTCATAAAACCAATGTAGCTATTAGCTTTATTACTGTTATGAGAGTTAAATTCCCCTACAAGGGCATTTATAAACGTATCAATAACAGTGATTCTTTGTAATGTTTTATGTTGCTAGATTTTTGGATCTTAAATTTCTGATAGTAAATAATGAGCCTAATTTTATGACTGCTGCCAATTAGGGATATGTATCGGTTTACAATGGTTTTATGACTTCTTCTTCTAATCTAAAATATATATGTATCTAAAACTTGTCTCCGCCGATCGGGCGATTCCATCTTTTAAAGAAGGGATGGCAGGTGAATTTATATATATATGAGAGGGAGAGAGAGGGTGGTGAGAGGGGTCGCTGTTTGTTTGTAAACAGGCGATTTGAGTACTATAAAAGTAGTGAACGAATGTTTGTTTAAAATCGACATTTGTGGAGGTTATTTACGGGCGCCGCTCCCATGGGTCAATGGGTAGATCTGCCGTTCTAGGTTCAATCCTCGGCTTGGTAGAGGCGCTAGTCTTGCCGCACTAATGAGTTTGGATAAAACGAAACAGTACTATGTGGATGACTACAAATATATATATATATATATATATATATATATATATATATATATATATATATATGTTGGGGTTTGTATTACTGTACACATAGATTCGAAAAAGTTGTCAAAAAACAAATATATAACTAATAAATATTATCAAAGGTAAGATAAGTTACTTTTCTACCTAACTGGATATATTTTTTGTGTTTTTATTCAATGAACATGCTTATTCAGCTCGAAAAGCATACAGTGTTTACCGATGTATTGGAAAATTCAAAATGGCGCCCGACACTCTCTTTTTAACATGGTAAGTTTGGGAAAAGGTGTTATAAATAATAAACTAGACAAAATACTATTAAAAAAACACCGAAATGCATGGTAAAATTCGAAGTGAATGTCTTTGATAGCAGTGAGGTAAAGTGATCCAATCTGTATTTTGCGTAATCCACATTACAAGGTAATTTATTTATTCTGAAGTATATATATGCATGCTTATGAGCGTGGCTCAGAGACCAAGGAATAAGGATGGAGCGTCACGCTTCGGTTTCGATTCTAGCTGATGGCACTCGTCATATATATTTTTAGTTTTGATCACACTACTGTATTAGGTACAATATAATAATCGATAAATAATAATAAATACATAATTTGCATGAATTACATGTTCATATTTAAGCCCGGGTAACGCCAGGCGGTCTGCTAGTATGCAAAAAAAAAAAAAAAAAAAAAGCACCATATATAGTGTTTCTTTTTTTAGAGGCGCGAACTTTAAATTGACAGCTCTGTTTTCTTTAATTGCAGATTTGGCAGCTACCGATTGTAAATGTCAAATATTAATCTTTGGAATAAACTATATATTTCTCTAATAAACATACTTTGTATGAGAATAGTTTTTTTTCTGGGATTTATTTTAATTTAAAGTTCGCTGCCTTTAAAAAAGATTAAAAGAAAAATAAATATTTGGCTCTTTGTTTTAATTTCGATGTTTTAATATTCGAGCACTGTGTTGGATTTCACTCCAAATTTCTGTCTATCTATCTATCTATCTATCTATCTATCTAGATAGATAGATAGATAGATAGATATACTCCAATTTAATTTGTCCTCTCTCTCTATTTCTCACTTTCTTTCATTCCCTTTCTCTCCTCTGTGTCTCTGTATTTCTTTTTCTCTCTCTTTCTCTACTCTCTTTCTTCTTTCTCTCT
>NC_136502.1:98549469-98574469 GCF_053919585.1 Euprymna scolopes
GGATATATATGTGTATATATATGTATGGATATATATATGTATATGTATGGATATATATGTATATATGTATATATGTGTATATATGTATATATATATATGTATATATGTATATATATGTATGGATATATATGTATATATATATATATACATATATATGTATGGATATATATATGTATATATATATATATATATATATATGTATGGATATATATATGTATATATATATGTATGGATATATATATGTATATATATATATGTATGGATATATATATGTATATATATATATGTATGGATATATATATGTATATATATATATGTATGGATATATATATGTATATATATGTATGGATATATATATGTATATATATATATGTATGGATATATATATGTATATATATGTATGGATATATATATATGTATATATATATATATAGTTTGGATATATATTTGTATATATATGTATAGGTATATATATGTATGTATATGTATGTATATATATGTATGGATATATATGTATGGATATATATATGTATGTATATGTATGGATATATATATGTATGGATATATATATGTATATATATGTATGGATATATATATATGTATTGATATATATATGTATAGATATATATATGCATTGATATATATATGTATATATAAATATATGTATGGATATATATATGTATATATATATATATATATATATATATGGATATATATATGTATATATATGTATGTATATATATATGTATGGATATATATATGGATATATATATATGTATGGATATATATATGTATATACATATGTATGGATATATATATGTATATATATATATATATATGTATGGATATATATATGTATATATATATGTATGGATATATATATGTATATACATATGTATGGATATATATATGTATATATATATATATATATATGTATGGATATATATATGTATATATATATGTATGGATATATATATGTATATACATATGTATGGATATATATATGTATATATATATATATATATGTATGGATATATATGTATATATATATATATGTATGGATATATATATGTGTATATATATATGGATATATATATGTATATATATGTATATATGTATGTATATATCTATGTATATATATATGAATGGATATATATATATATGTATTGATATATATATATGTATATATATGTATTGATATATATATATGAATGGATATATATATATATATGTATTGATATATATATATGTATATATATGTATTGATATATATATATGTATGGATATATATATGTATGGATATATATATATATATATGTATGGATATATATATATGTATATATATATATATATGTATGGATATATATGTGTATATATATATGTATGGATATATATGTGTATATATATATGTATGGATATATATGCATATATATATATGTATGGATATATTTGTATTATATATATGTATGGATATATATGTATATATATATGTATGGATATATATGTATATATATATGTATGGTTATATATATGTATATATATATGTATGGATATATATGTATATATATATGTATGGATATATATGTATGGATATATATGTATATATATATATGTATGGATATATATGTATATATATATATATTTATAGATATATATATATATGTATATATATGTATGGATATATATATATATGCATATATATATATGTAGTTATATATATATATGTGTATATATATATATGTATGGATACATATATGCATATATATATGTAGTGATATATATATGTACATATATGGATATATATATATATGTATATATATATGTATGGATATGTATATGTATATATATGTTTGTATATATATGTATATATATGTATGTATATATAATTGTATATATGTATATATATATGTATATGTGTATATATATGTATATATATGTGTGTATATATATGTATATATATGTATATATGTGTATATATATGTGTGTATATATATGTATGTATATATATGTATGTATGTATATGTATGTATATATACACATATATATGTATGTATATATATCTATATATATGTATATGTATATATATACATGTATATAATGTATATATATGTATTATATTTAATATATATATATGTATATGCATATATAATATATATATATATGCATATATACATTTATATAAAGTATATGTATATATTATATTTAATATACATATATGTATATAATATGTATATTTATATGTATACATGTATATAATGTATATGTATATATTATATTTAATATATATATATGTATAATATATATATGCATATATATATACATGTATATAATATATATGTATATATATTTGATATATATATATATATGTGTGTATATAATATATATATATGGATGTATCTATACATGTATATAATGTATATGTATATATTATATGTAATATATATGTATATAATATATTTAATGATATATATATGTATATAATGTATACGTATATATTATATTTAATATATATATATATATGTATATAATATATATATGTATATATATACATGTATATAATGTATATGTATATATATTATATTTAATATGTATATATGTATATATATGTATGTAATATCTATGTATATATATACATGTATATGATGTAAATGTATATATTATATTTAATATATATATATAATATATATATAACATATACATAATATATATATATATATATATATATAGTACTTATTTAAATATTTAAGAAAATAAATGACTTGATTGCCATTCGCTAGCATTGAAACCAAAACATATAATACTGCAGCCGCGTTCCCTACAATTTCAGTAATTAACAGATAGATAGAAAACAAAATAAATTAAACCATTTCAAGCTGTGAATGAATTTGCATATGCACAAAAGTAATAGAAATATGTCGGCAAATTTAAATGAACATTTTGCATTTCAACTTGCGTATATATTCCTATACCCGTGATTCATCCATCGAAACAAAGATTTTACTCGTTATAAACCATCGTTGTTGAATTATTCCTACAATAAAAAAATAGGCAATAAAAGAGAAACAAAAAAATAAAAGAAACTCCCAAGTCTGAGACATTCCGTAGATACCATTTCCCATGTTTGGAGTATGATTATTATTTCCTGTTAATTTCGGTGTTATGTGAACTGTAGGTTAAAAAATTTATCGGTTAAATATTTACCCATACACCCACATGCATACATCTACTGTTTATATAGATGAAGAGATATTGTCAATCTTCTATACTGTTTTGAATGACAATAAATTCGTAAGCAAAGAGACATATGCTTGGTGGTTAGATTTTTTAGTATGATTATTGTAAAACAATGAATGTCATAAATTTGGATTCTACTTCGTTATAATATGTATATGTAATATATGTATAAGCGCGCACGCGCACACACCACGCGCGCGCGCACACACACACACACACACACACACACATATATATATATATATATATATATATATATATATATATATATTGGGAATCATCAGTGCAGGGTGTCACGATTACCGTCGGCCGAGACATTCGAACGAGGCCACAAACCGTGTCTGACTCCATTAGCAAGGAACAAACTGCTCGACCAACGTTAACTACGAGAAATGTAGTTGGAATGAACATTTATATAAAACGTAAACATCATTCAAGACGATCGAGAGTGATTTAATAATTCTAACATCATGATCTGCGCACGTGGGCTTAAGTGAGCGACTAATTTCAATTCAACGTAAAGTGCTCGACAATAAGTTCTTGAACAGGCTGACATACACCACATAATCACGCTGACACACCGGTTCTTATATCACCGAACTTAAGCAATGTTGCGGCTGATCAGTAACAGGCCAATAGACATTTAAGAATACCAGGCGTTGTGTGTAGTAGGACATCGATGCCTGCAAACGCGGGATATACATGCGACTTGGGACCGCTCGTTTATACTAAGTTTCCTACAAATTTCTCCTTGCTGAAGGAATCCAGTTTAACTCGGCTAGTGTAAATGCCGTGTGTTCTTTGCGTATGTGTGCGTGCGCGCGTGCAACAATATTGTGAAATTGGTCCTTTACAGACGGTCGTAGAATGGACCTCTGTAAACACAGTAGAAACTGATAGATAGAATAGAGAACGGAAAAAAAATTCAATTCTTCTGTCTATTTTAACTGCGTGTGTGTGTCACTTCAATTGGGGCGGGGGTCGAATATGACGTCGGGTTGAGATTAATGTAGGGTTCTGCACGTGTGCAGGTGAGTATTTAAAAAAAATGCTTAATCTCGCTCATCTTTTTAAGAGATACTTCGGGCAAGTGAGATTCTTGCGATAACTCTGGCAAAGTAAACGAAATAAATCTTCCACAGTATACGAACTAGAACGGTTACTTTGCATTTCACGGTTTCAGGTTGTTTTTGCCAAATGTTCAGTCTGAATCGGTTTTACTTGCACGTTCATTTACTAGATGAAATACCCGTCCCAGGGAAAGATTTTATATACTAATGAGTAGGGCTTTACAGACTTTACAGGGCTTTTCTTTATTTTAACTCTCGAGTGTATATCATTTAATCTTCTATTATTTAAATCTCACCTGTCTGTATGTATGCATGTTTGTACGTATGTATGTATGCATGTATATTTGTATGCCTGCCTAAAACTTTTGATAGAGGCGACGGATTTTCACGCGATTGGTATCGTTTTGAAGCCCGACCCTTCGGGCGACAAATATCGAAAAAAATGGCTAAAAACATGAATTAATTCACCCTCAACTGGCCACTTTTCTACAGGGAGGGGTCGCTTTTTCCATCGATATTTTCGAAAGTTATCCCCTCTTTTCGATTGATTAGCCTTAATTTAAACTTTAGACACTTTCGGTTTGGCGATGGCGCAACAGCAAAGACGTCACATTTTTTTTTCACATTCTTTTCCTTTTCCTCCTTCGCAGTACGGGTTCAAGCCTGCTTGCCTAATATCACTTTTTTTTTATCAACACCCCATCCCAAACACCCGGGCAACGCAAATCACACAGGCTAGTATCTTATATGTTTTTAGATAGTGATGTGGTTCTAGGTTGATTAACTGCGTCTGTGTCGGATATACACTCGAGAGTCAAAACAATGATAAGAATATTCTCTTGTTATAGCCCTACTGATGAGACACCATTTACCAAGGACTAAAAACCTTCTCAGGTATTAGGATTTATGTGATTATCAGCTAGACGACCAAAAACTAAAAACTGAAATAAAATAAAACACGCATCAAGTACGCTTGAAAGCCAAATCACAACGCAATATTAAGAAAATAAACAAATATTTTACTTGCTTGAAATTTATAATTTAAATTTATTTCGGAGTCAAACTCCATCCTAAGTATGTTGTTTTCTTTCTTTTTTTTCTTCTTCTTCTTTCTTGCCATGTTGTAAAATTGGAGAAAAAAAGTCTGTTTGTAAAAATCCGCCCGTTGTTTCTCGGCAGTTGTATTTTGAAATGTTGGAACGTGGCGTTGGCTACGCGAGAATAACGTCAAGGGTGTGTGTTCCATTATAGAAGCGTTGATTTAATTTGAATAAAATAAAATACGCATCAAGTAACGTTTCTATAATGGAACTCACACCCTTGACGTTTAAAACTAAAAGCCACCATAAAAGTTAATATTAAAATAATAAACGGAAATAGATGGAATGGACGAAATTTATTTACTTCACGACTTCGCTTAATGACAGTTTGTAAACAATACACATCTAATTTTATATCAGACTTTTTTGGTTATGTTGTGAGGTTTTCCAAAAATATAATATCAGGGTTCTGCAAGACGTATTTATCTTTAGTTAACTTTTGATATTTAAATATTTTCGTTTATTAACCAAATAGAAAAGTTACTAGCCAAACCAGCGTGATTTTTGGAATATGACTCTTCGTTCCGTGACGGGTACATATATCGTAAAGATTATGTGTGTGTGTGTGTGTGAGAGAGAGAGAGGGGGGGAGAGAGTATGTGTGTGTGTGAGAGAGAGAGGGGGGAGAGTATGTGTGTGGGTGTGTGTGTGAGAGAGAGAGAGGGGGGAGAGAGTATGTGTGTGTGTGTGTGAGAGAGAGAGGGGGGGAGAGAGTATGTGTATGTGTGTGTGTGTGTGAGAGAGAGAGAGAGGGGGAGAGAGTATGTGTGTGTGTGTGTGAGAGAGAGAGGGGGGAGAGTATGTGTGTGTGTGAGAGAGAGAGAGAGAGGGGGAGAGAGTATGTGTGTGTGTGTGTGTGAGAGAGAGGGGGGGAGAGAGTATGTGTATGTGTGTGTGTGAGAGAGAGAGAGAGAGAGGGGGGGGAGTATGTGAATTCAAAAACTAAAGAATACAAAAAAATAATCAATCTCTCACTAGATGGCTCTAAAGAAAAATATCTTTTGACCTTTGACAGCTAACTATTTTCGTTTACTAACCAACTAGAAAAGTTACTAGCCAAACCCACGTGATTTTTGGAATATGACATCTTTGTTTCGTGACGAGTGCGTACATAATAAAGATTTTTTTTTCTGTATTTTTTTATTGTTAAAAGTGTAATTGTAAGTTTGCACCGAATTTAATGCTGGGATTTGAAGGTATAAACATTCGAATATCTTTGTTTAAAAAAAATGAGGATATTGTTTTATTAAATTTTATTGTTTAAATAATTGGGCTTTGCTCGTTTTATATAAACAAAAAAAAAGGTTTAAAATACATTTTTCACTCAGCTATAAGCTTTGGAAGATTGTCAGTGAAAAGTGAAAAAAAAATTTTTTTAAAAGCAAAACAAAACAAAAACAATCACTCAGAAGAATAGTGCAAAACCAACCCCATCTATAAAAAAAAAAATTGAATCTTTTTAATAAACCAAATATTTGTATAATAAAAATATTTTTACTGGATTTCTTGGCACTTCTACACTATTGGGACGAAATTTCGGAAATCGTAAAACTGAATTTCACATGAAAACAATGGTATTCCTAGTATTTTTAAGATGATTATAACCAAAAATTACGAAAATCGATAAGGTAAAAAATTATTTCTAAAAGAAAATAAAAAAAATTATAATTTGATGGAAACGATCGTAAAACACAGGAGAGTTCAAAAAGGAGGTAATTTTTCGTTTCGATTTAAACAAGATGGCCGCAATTTTTCACCTGCTAAAAGTTTTTTTTTTTTAATAATTCAGTAATATTCAGATTAATTTCGATAGCATATTTTGGAAGCTACCATTGTAATTTATTAGAATTGACAAAAAATCAGTAAAAACCATTGTTTTTATCTAGAAACTCCATTTATCGATTACAAAATTTTGTCCTAATAGTGTAGAAGCGCTTAGTTCTTTTAATTTAAAGTTCTCCGCCTCTTAAAAGCATCCTACAATTTTTAAAATTCTATTGTCAAACTAATATGCTCACCTTTTCTAAGTAGCAAAAAATTGCAATTCGATCGATATTTACAAACCAGGACTATTTATTTTTAGTTGACCTTTGACAATTAAATATTTTCGTGATTTTTGGAATATGATGTCCTCGTCCAGTGACGAGTACATACATCATAAAGAATTTTCTGCTTATTTTTTTTTTAAATAAGTGTAATTCTAAATATGCGCCGAATTTTATGTTGAGATTGAAAGTATAAACATTCGAATATCTTTCTTTAATATTTTAGAAGTGTATTTTGGTCTTCTTGAAAGGTTCTTTTTAATGGTTTATGTTTAAACTACAAAAGAAAGCCTCAGTAATTAATTATGGCACTACGTTCGGTGTTCTTTAAAAGTATTTAATAAAAGAGTATGTTCTATTAAAGTTTTATTGCTTAAATAATTTGACTTTGTTTTATTTATATAAAAATGGTTGAAAATACATTTTTACTCATCAGTAAGCTTTGGAAGATTATCGGTGAAAAAAAAAAAAACACCAAAAGATGAACGGTTTATTATTTCTGGTCACCACTGAAAAACAAAAATCACTCGCAAATGTGACTATTTGACTCGCTACGTAAAGTCCTGTATATATATATATATATATATATATATATATATATATATATATATATATATATATATACATATATATTATATATATATATATATAATATATATATATATATATATATATATATATATATATATATATATATATATATATATATATATATGTTGTTTTGATAAAAACATGTTTTTTCAATTACATTTTACTCTTTGGGTATGTCAATCCCTTTTGTTTAGAAGCTCAATGTATGTTAATATAAAAACAGAGCATATATAAATAAATAGCAGTATAGTTACATTCCAAGATCCAAATACTTATTTTTCATGCAAACCAGCTTTTCCGATCTAAGCAAATAATTTTTAATTTTTCTGAAGAGTCTATGTACAAAAGGAGACGGTATTGGCATAATAGTAATCGTTTGTTTCTGAATAATGAAACGGATCTGTAAAAAATTTTAACATGCTGGAGGAACTGTTTTGCATGAAAAATAAATATTTGGCTCTTGTAATGTAACTATACTGTTATTTTATATATATATATATATATATATATATATATATATATATATATATATATATACATACACTCCTATCAATTTTGGTTGTTTCTATTTATTTAAAAACAAAATACAACTACGTTATATATGGGTCGTTGAATTGCATTTATCTGTAAAAGATCTAGCTAATTTTCATATTCTTTTAAACATTCATTTTAATTAATTCCCTATTAGTTTTTATGTGTTCCTCTGGGATGATCATTTTTAGTTTTTTTTAGTTTTTTTTTTTTTTTTTTTTTTACCCCAAACAAGGCACATTGCCACTTTGGTGTAGGGGACTACTATCAGGGGCAGCAACTACTGGGGCACTATGTTGGGATTTGGACAGCAAGATGTCGGTTCACGTTGCACTTGAACTTCTGCATGTCAGTACAGTTAGGGAAACTATTACGTGTAATTCATGCAAATATTCTACATGATTTATACGTGCATAATATTTGCGTAAAAATATAATAGTAAACAAAACGTTTTCCATATATATTTATGTATGCATATACATTTTTGTTTAAAAAAAAATTGCCTACCAAACTCCTTCGTCAGTTTTTGGTTTAGAGACATGAAACTTCATTTATAGGGTATTCGATTCTCGTTGGTTGCACACGAATCATTTATTTATTTATTTTTAACTTTTTAAATCTTTACTGTATATTGGGCCCAATATAATATAATAATAAATATAAGAATATGCATTAAAATCACATTTAAGCGTATTTTACGATCGGGCAATGCCGGGCGGCCTGCTAATATATATATATATATATATACATATATATATATAACAGACAAATAGGAAAACTAGACGATGCTAAAATTGAATAAACAATATTTATCGATCCATCCAAACAAGGAATTATAATTATGAAAAATCCTTAATCCTGGATTTTCAAAAATATGCTCGTTTCATCAAAGAATAACCATTAATAAAAAAAAATATGTAAATATTCCGTGTATTTGTGTATAATACGCACCCACCCCCACATTTAACTGTTTCGTTTCAAATTTCTCGTCTTGTAAACAAGAAATTATGATAATAAGAAATGCGTAATTGTAACGTTGTCATTACAAACAAACAAAGGCAATAAATAATCCGGCTCGGCATTTTTTTTCTTTTTTTTTTTAAACACGTTACTTTCGGCACCGCTTAAAAATGGTCTTTCGCTGCAACATGTCCATTTTACCAGGTTAGCGGTTTTCCTTCCTCTAACCGCACGCCGGCTGCAGCCAGACATTTCCCGCTTTTATATTTACACATCTATTTTCTACAACGTCATCTATCTTTCTCTCCGAGCACGTGTTGCATTTTTTATAATCCTTTTTCTTCTTCTTCTTCTTCTTCTTCTTCTTCTTCTTCTTCTTCTTCTTCTTCTCGTGCGCACTAATTTGCATATGCGCGTTTTTCTGTTACTGCTGCTGCTGCTAATCTCTTCGCATGTAGGTCATCATTCACTGCTGCTGATACTGTCCACACGCTCGCGCGTACTATCTTACATAATTAACACTCAAAAGCTTAACCGCATCAATTTGAAACTTTTTTTTTTATCTTTACATTTCAAAAGCTATTAAAATATTTCTGAAAACGTTGGACTTCTGGTGGCCTATCATTGAAACGTTTCTCAAGTTCTACGTGAGAGAATCGGATAATTATCTCCTTGTCTTCAAGTTAATTTTTTTTAATTCCTTTTTATTACATTTTCACCCCAAACAAGGCACATTGCCACTTTGGTGTATGGGGCTACTATGTGGGGAGTTGGGCAGCAAGATGTCGGTTCACGTTACACTTGAACTTCTGTACAGTTGGGGAAGCAGGCACTCGGAAGGGAATTCCAAAGTCCAGCGTTTCTGGGGAAGAAACTGCTGAAGTAGAAGGCTCTCTTACATCTAGGGATCTCAACTGTGAAGGGGTGAGATTTTGCTGCTTGTCTAGTTTGTCGGGGATATTTACGTCGATGGGGTACAAGTGCTTGCAGTTCGTCGGAGCATTCGCCGTTAAAGTACTTGTAGAACAAGCAGAGGAATGCTACATTCCGTCGATGGGACAGAGGCTGAAACTTAGATGACAGTTCAGGACCTATTAGGTTGGCGACTCTCTTTTGAACGTTTGGAGATAACGAAGCGTATATAACGAAAATGATTGGCGAAACTTAACGTGTTGCTCTTTTAGAACTCCTGTTTATCGACTTGGGAATTATAAGAACGAAGGAGAAAGGGACGAATGGTAAGCAAAGAATGACTTGATGTGTGGTCGCCAGTCCACCAGAGATAAGCCGCGAAGAAATTGGGGATTATGCAGTTTGTACAAGCTTGGCTAAAAGAAACCTTAAACCGATCCCGTGAAGGTCTTTTATCATTATGTTTTTGGCGGCGTTAGGGAGGGCGACTTGACGCCATTTATTTCTACCAAATTTCACAATGTATCCAAATTACTTATTCTTTGCTAACAACAAAAATAATTTCTTGTCGGTATTTCAGCTTTCCCAACCGCATACTCAAGCACCGTGCTATACCCCTCTTCTCCCGTTCCTTCCGGCTCTCATTACCTGATGAAGATCTTAAATATTCAGAAACCCTCGTTGCTGAATCTTTCGTTAAGCTCTTCTATCCCGTCGTGATATAATACGCATCGTGATTGTCTTTGATATTTCGAGACCACCATGCGTTTGTCACATTGTTGATATAGTTAGACGGGAAGCTGTCGAACTGGGTGGCGTTCTATCATTAAATGGAAATATGTATTTCTCTTCCACTGCAAGAACTTAAACGTGAGATTGAGTAGTCAGTGCCCCTGCGGAGGGGCACTCTGACCTGCAAATAGTGCCTGGGCAGTCCCGTCGGTATTCCCAGTAAGAGTGCCTCGGACGATTAGCAATAAACTAACCCCTTCTCAAAGAGAGAAGGCAAAGCCTGAGAGGGTGGACCGCCTAGAATTGCGCAGGACTGGCATCACACCGCAATCAACAGGGACGAGATCATTACATGAATGCTCTAATCTCTGTTGGTTGGGGGGAGGGCGATGATGGAATGATGGAAGAAGTGTGCCCCTACACTCCCATACACCCGATCAATTTGACAATCGGCTAAACCCTACCCATTTATTGTAGAGGTTACCAAATGCCAGAAAGCTTTCTACTTTTACAGATTCTCTCCTGGAAATGCTAGCCTTTGGAATTCTCTCCCTGCCTCCTCTTTCCATGCCAACATGCAGAATTTAAATGTAATGTGAACAAACATCTTTCTACACAACTCTCCACTTAAGGTGTCCCTATAAATAGGTCCATGATTCACAGTAGCCCTTGCTTCTCAATGGCATTATGCCTAGCTTGACATAAATTACGATAAAATGATGATGATGATGATGATGATGATGGCAACCTTCTATCTCACGAGGCGATGCATCTGATGAACTGCAGTATCTGTTGTGGCTACAGGTCGAAACTGGAGTTGCTTTTCCAAATGCAGGCCTGGGCAGGTGATAAAGAGAGTTCGGTTTGCCCAGTTATCACGGCCCTCTTCTAGCAAAGTCTAATGGAAAGGTAAGCCAATACAGTCGGAACTAGAACAGCTGCAAGAGTTTCCGGAAAGATGTGCCAGTCCTTCACCATCCGCCTATCTGGACTCCAAACGAGATTTTTTATCAAGGTTTATTTTTTTAGCCTTTACCTTTCCCAAGGCATCCACAAGGCAGTGAAGCTATTTTATCATAGCTAGGAGATATAGATATATATATTCCTCCTTCGCGGTACGGGTTCAAGCCTGCCTGTCTACTACAACTTTTTCTTTTTTTTTTTTTTTTTTTTGCTCAACACTCGCCCCCAAACACCCGGAGAACGCCAGGCACCCAGGTTAGTTTTACATAAAGGTTATTCAGACATGCAGCAAACTTAATCAGTTTTGGGGCGAAAATTTGGCTGCCAAGAGGTCAAAGTTGAAAGAGTTGACCTTTGCAGACTCTACCAAACTCCTCCGCCAATTTTGGGTCTAAACACTTGAAATTTAGATATAGGTCACCTGGACACCAGTCAAACTTTTTCATATATATATATATATATATATATATATATATATACATGTGCACATAGTTATCAATACTACATAGGGCCCGAGCAAAGCCAGGCTGAACTTCTAGTAATATATATATATATATATATATATATATATATATATATATATATATATATATATATATGCTGAACAAAATTAAACATTAAAACTGAAAGGACTTTTTATATAATCATAGGGTATGATTAAAGAAAATAAGAAAATTGGAAAGTTCTACTTACAGACACTAGCGATAGGACCTGATCAATGAAATGAAGACACGTTCTACTAGCAACCAATCAAAAAGCTAAATCGCTCCACACATAATTTTTCGTGTCCATACGAGAAAGATCTTTGCATTTTTTGTCTGCAGACTTTTAAAGTTCAGGACTTATACAGATCAGCTAGCCACTTAAAACTCTTTTTCATCCCTAGACTTTGTACAGATTAGCTACTCACCGAAAACTTTTTTTTTTCGTCTTCAGGATGTGTACAGATTAGCTACCCATCGGAAACTCTTAAAATTAAACATGGCTTTCAATTTAAAAGGCACAGACCAGCGTTGTTGTAAAAGACAACATAACAAGAATTCAAACCTTTTGAAACCTTTGATTTGAACCCTGGCCAGGTAGAATAATTAATATGTACACAAATGTCCCTTCTGTATGCCTGGCTTATGTTTAAGTAAGTAAGCAATCATATATGGACAAACAGTTTGTGTGCATGTCTGTAAGTAAACGTTTTATAGATGGAGGGGTGTAAACGTAAATGGTTGGATAAAATAAAGAGATGGCATACGGAATGATTAACCAAGACAGTCCTATAAACATTGTATAACAAAATTTTGTTCTTAAGTCATTTCTTTTTCCTGTAAAAAAAAAATTAAAAAATAAATAAATAAATCCGCGTTCATTTCAATTAAGCTAATTTGTAGTTTGAGTGCAACCAAATGTAAACTCTCGGTGCATTTTGGTGTAATTTTATAAAAGTTGTTTACAGCTGCGGTATTTTATAGTCTGTTATCAGATTGGTCTGGTGTCTTTAGTATCCCCCCCTCTCTCTCTCTCTCTCTCTCTCTCTCTCTCTCTCTCTTATCGTCTTCTTGTATTTTTGTTCTTAAAATCTCCTCCTCCCTCACACACACAAACATACTCACACCCATACCCCTGACACCGTTTTTTCACTCTCCCTTTCTTACATTTGTAGAAAGCAGTATTTTTTTATGAGTTAAGCGATCTCAAGAGAATTGGCCTATATGACGCCGCTGGTTGCTGATAGATTTGAAACCCAACCGGCAGATTTAATTTGCCAATGACATGATGTGTTATGTCAGTGAACTGAATGTCTGAAAGAAATCGGAAACGTTTTAAAACTTTAGGCATCAGCTCAAAATGTCAACGGATCTCAGAAAAATTATTCATATATTCCCATGTGATTGAGTCGGTGGATGTTTGTATCAACGTACACAATACAAGAGCGCATCATATATGCAGACTTATATATATGCATACATATATACATACACAGCGTAATCACATTGACACATCGGTTCTCGTTAGATTACCGAAGTTAAGCAACGTTCAGCCTGATCATTGATGACCATTTAGAATTACCAAGCGTTGTATGTAGGAAGAACTCGACACTTCTCTGAAAGAACTGCAAAAAACATAACAACGCCGTCTCCCCTGACCGGGATGTACATTCGACTGGGGACCGTTTTTGAATTCGATATTCCCATGACACTTCCTCCTTTAGAAGAAGTCGATTCACTCCAAGTTTGGTGGTTTAATTTTAAATTCTGAAAAAACAACATATAGACACATATATTCGATTTAAGAATTTATTGTTTGACAAAAGGAATATATAGAAGGGGTTATGTTAATTTCCTTAATCCATGGATTTTCAATAATGGCTCATATCATCAGAGGAAATGAAATGCGGTTAGTAAAATGTTCAGCTGCGAATTGACGCTATTTTGCTTTTCAGCACAATTATTGAAAATAGTTTTTTGAGTGGTTGTGGATAATTATATGAAAAAAATTGGCTAGGATCTCCTTGAAAGTATTACTTCAAGTAATATTTATTAGGATTTCCATCTGAATTCTATCAGTGTCTTATTTCGCTTTATATATATATATATATATATATATATATATATATATATATATATATATATATATATATATATATAAAGTTCTCGAATTTCGTTATTTCAGCCACTCTGATGAGTTGTAGACGACGAAACACATGCTACTGGATAATTATATTTTAAAAACAATATATATGCCGCTCCCCATTTGGGGGTACCAAATCGATAAAAGGTAAAAATATTTCCAACTCGCATTTAGGTAAAAATGCACTTTCATATAAATAATTGAATTCATTCAAAAAGTATCGCTAACAAACGCAAATAAACAACATCTATCTCTCTCTCTCTCTCTCTCTATATATATATATATATATATATGTATATATATATATATATATATATATATATATATATTACTACTTAGAATAGTTTTTAAAAATATAAACAAATCTATATAGATATCTCGATAGCGTAATACTAGAGCTATAATTATTTCTTATACTTAACCGCTTTACAAGGAATAGACACTCATTTTTTGTTTCATTATTTTAAAACATTAAGCTTTATTTGCAAGATCTGCGTACAATTGTTTCGACCTATAGTTGGTATTTCGAAATACATAGTTCATCAATTATAATTTTACCAACAGGGCAGTTCATCAACGCAAAATAAAAGCATTCAGAAATCAATTTTTCAAAGTTCTCAACAACCTAATAAACAAACGTCCGTAATCAACAGTCCAGTATTCATGATTTTTCCCCCCTCCGTACCTGTCAATATATGCTTTTTATCTGTAGTTTTCTATTATCAATATCTTATCGCTTTGTAAAGTACACTTGCCTTTAGATATCTCGATACGACTTGTATGATTACGATCATTTTTTTAACCGCTTGTCCACTTCCAGTAGATAATAGTAATCCAGTAGTTAACGTAAGTAACTAATAGTAACAGTAATATAATTGATGCAACAGTAAGTTTTTCGCTTATATACGAATTAATTGTTAACCAATCCGCGCTATCCTTAAAGAAACAAGGGAGACAATCACTGACCAATCAATGTGTGCGTTATAAATTCTTGTAGTAGTAGTAGTAGTAGTAGTAGTAGTAGTGATGATGCTTATTTATTATTTAGAATTATTTATTTAAAACAAAAAACACAGAAAAATCTTTATGGTGTACGTATTCGTCAAGGAACGAAGATGTCATATTCTAAAAGTCACGTAACTTGATCAAGTAGTTTTTTTTTGGGGGGGGGGGGGTTATATAAATAAAAATTTTCGATTTTTAGCGATTTTAATGCTAAATGTATTCATTATAAGACTGAATTTGATCTCGATATTTAAAATTGTGTTGTCTCCCTCGTTATTTATTCATCATAGGCTATCAAATCAATACGTCTTATTTAGTCATAAAAATTGATTGTCTTAGTTTTAAAAAAACTCCTTGAACAATTCACGGCTAGGGATGTTTATCATCGGACCAAAATCAAGATATTAGAGCATTCCTGTATGATCTGATCCTTGTTCATTACAGTGTAGTGCTGTTTCTGTGCAGTTCTAGAAGTTTCACTCTCCCAGGCTTTGTCTTCTCTCTTTGAGAAGGGGGTTAGTTAATTGCTAATCGCCCGAGGCACTCTTACCGGGAATGCCGAACGGACTGCCCAGGCACTTTTTGCAGGTCAGAGTGCCCCTCCTCAGGGGCGCTGACTACTCAATCCGACTTTGCGACCCTAGTGTCACAGTAGCAGTATCAGAATTTTTGTAGGAATTTTTGACACCCCTAACACGAAACTGCGAATACAATATAAAAATCTCGTAATTTCTCTGTTAAAAGTGGGTTATTTATTTTCTTTATGGATTATACTTCCAAAATAAACTATTACAGTTGTTTTAAAAGTAATAAAAATATTTTTTTTTTTTTTTTAAAACAGTAATGAATTTTCCGAACTCAATATTTTTCAATTTTTAAACTCAATATTTTTAAATTTTTAAATTTTAAAAATCTATCAAAATTTTTCTATTGATTCTATTTTTACGATATTTTCAGGGTCAATGTGAAATTTTATGTTCTTTCCAATAAACCGAATATAATATTTTAGACAAACGTTTTTTTTAAATTCACGCCCCCCCATTTTCACGCCCCCCCATTTTCACGCCCCCCCCATTTTGAAATGTCTATTAAAAAGTAAATAATTAATTTATGTTTAATAGGTTTATATATCACAAATTGAAGAGAAAAGGTCAATAAATAATATATTCAAATTTAAAACAAAAAAAAAAATCAGTTTTTTAGAAATTTACCTGTAAAGTCCGAAGTTTAAAACCTTATTTTATAAGAACACATTTTTTCTTTTTGTCTTTTTTTTTTTTTTTAATGAAACCTTGGTCCTTGCTCCTTTAATTGAAAAAAAAATTAGGGCTTGAATTACATTTTTCGAGGAGTTATAAGCTTAGAAAGATAGGGGGTCGAATAATTTACGCCTCTCATTTTGAAATGTCTATTAAAAAGTAAATAATTAATTTATGTTTAATAGGTTTATATATCACAAATTGAAGAGAAAAGGTCAATAAATAATATATTCAAATTTAAAACAAAAAAAAAAATCAGTTTTTTAGAAATTTACCTGTAAAGTCCGAAGTTTAAAACCTTTTTAAAAAAAAAAAAACACATTGTTTTGTTTTGTTTTTTTTTTAAATAAAACCTTGGTCCTTACTCCTTTAATTGAAAAAAAAAATTAGGGCTTGAATTACATTTTTCGAGGAGTTATAAGCTTGGAAAGATGGGGTGGAATTATTCACTATTTTCACGAAATTTCTGACACTGCTACCTTGAAGTGGGAGAGAACTAAATACCCCCTCCCACAATTGACGCGATTTTTCGAATATGACATGTTCGTTCCTTGATAAGCCCGTACACCATAACGATTTTTTGTACTCTATATTGCTTTTAATAAGTGTAACTCTAAATAAGCATAGTAGTAGTAGTAGTAGTAGTAGTAGTAGTAGTAGTAGTGGCAACAGCAGCAGTATATTATACTTGCGGGGTCGCGGGGCGGTTGAGGGTCAGTGAAAAATCAAGGATCATTACATAAGCGCACCACACCACTGTCAGCCTAAATATTTAAAACCATAATGAAAACAAACATTGAGAAATCAGAAAAACAAGAAAAACATCTAAAATTAAAAAAAATAAAAAAGATTTAACAAGAATTAGTTTTTCATTAAGGGACGTCAAAATCCTTCAAAGCGGAAAAAAAATCACCTGAAACGAAATGGATAAAGTTATGTTGTGCACGTTTGAAAACTTACTGAAAAAAAACAACAACAAAAAAATACATGGCCGATTGAAAGATTCAGAACTGACATAGGGTAGATAGCAAGGGTAAGCGATTGGAGGTATCGCTGTCGAAGGAGTGAAATAGAAAGCCAACCGAGACAACATTGTCCTTTTGAAACTGCCTCCACCTAATGTCTCTCGCTGGTCGGTCGGTCAATTTGGTTCTCAGTTTTTAAGTTTTTTAATTATTTTTTTTTTTACGCAGAAATAGAGGTGCTTGGGTTTTTACCGTGTTTTTGTGATCTGAGTTCGGATGGGTGGATCAGAGAAAGATAACAGAAGGCATTTTTTTGAATTCGAAAGCTTCGTCTCTCATGTTAAAAAATAATCATTGGGAATCAGGCGAAAATTCATTGAGTAGAGTAAATACTATTCTGTTTTAGTAAAAAAAAAAAAAAAAAAAAAAAACATCTACCACTATAGGATACAAAAATTCGACGCTTTTACGATTTAATCTATTTTATATTATATAAAAAATATTATATAAAAAATGCTATTTGCT
This sequence comes from Euprymna scolopes, assembly GCF_053919585.1. Taxonomy (NCBI): domain Eukaryota; kingdom Metazoa; phylum Mollusca; class Cephalopoda; order Sepiida; family Sepiolidae; genus Euprymna; species Euprymna scolopes. The sequence continues at coordinate 98,567,987 of NC_136502.1, forward strand.
CTATTTTCCCTATAAATTACTTTTTAACTATAAACAACTTTCTACTTTATGAATGTTCGTAATTTTTGGATATATTACTATTTTCGACATGACAATTAAGTACGTAATATTGTTTTGTTGTTCTTAAAACGACATATTAAAAAATAGGTTTGTCGACTCTATCTTAACAAGGATCTTTTTTGCACATAAAAACCTTTCGATGGTTTTATTGATTCATTTTTCAAATAAATGTTTATTTTCGCACAATTGTTTTTAAATATATTTTTTTTATTTACATTTATTTTTACAAACTCGGGAAATTTCAAAAGCTATCTCCAGGAATTTTTTTGACGCCGCTGATTATATATAAAAAAAAAAAAAAACTTCGGCAATATCACCTACGGGATTTATATTTATTACGTTGTTTAAATTTGAAATGTTCATATTTTTGGAACTTTTAAACCATCATTCATTCCTGTGAAAAAATGTGTTTGTATGTAAACTATCAAAATAAACATATTTATTTGAAAAAAAAAAATAATAATTACATGCTATACAGTTATAAAAATAAATAAACATATTTATAAATAAAAAAAAAATACGGATATTTTCGATTATTATATTTAAAGACTATATATTTAAAAATGTGCGAAATTAAGGATATTTATTTGAAAAAGAAATGTACTTATTAGTGTTGAAACGATTAATCGGAATTGGAAATAAGAAAAAATCGGAACTTTTGGGAGTATCAGAATCGAAAAAATTGGTGCCTATTTTCCAATGCCAAAAACGATTTCTTTTAATTATATTTTTTATCTGACTTTGTTCAAAACAAAATCTTCCACTGATTGTAGTTATAATGAAGTAATAAAAACTAATTTATTTATTAGTAAAGCTAAAATCTATAGATAACCTCCCCACAAGTGTGTTTCTAAGTTTGAAAAAATATATATGCTCATTCAGCATGTTTTTACGGTAATCGGGAAAGAATAACAAATTTAAGTTAAATATTTAGAGATTTATAAAAATTCTGAATCGGTAATTGTATCGGAATCGGGAATTTAGTACAGAATCAGTAATTGTATTGGAATCGGGGGAAAAATGTGAGAATACTGCTTATGCATCTACGTTACCGCACTGAGATAATAACGTTGTTATTTAGAAAGCCATTCTTAACATGGGGAGGGCAGGATGTTTTGTAACTATTCTGTGCTTTCACCTAACAATTTAACAGCCAAAAATATTGTCAAAAATTGAATTTCACATAAAAATAACTATTTAAAAAAAATAGTGTGGTAACATATATGCATAAGCACCAAAAAATGTACTGTTTTTTCACCAGGGACGAGAAATAGGCTATCAATGTCTAGTTCCGCTTTCACTTTAAGTTACTGCTCATCAGAATCGGTTCATATGCCGGGTTGCTGCAAAGAATGTTTGCTAAATAAAATACACAAGGTGAACAGAAAAATGTGGCTAGCAAGACGGCGAGGTCTCGTTAGTCTTTAATCGTTTTGTAAGAAAGACAATTTCATTCTCCATCAGATACAGGGTAGAGTGATAAAATTGTCCCCCTAAAGAAAACAACACTGCAGCTTTACTTTAAAACTTTTATTGAAAAACATTAATTACGTGACAGGATAATGTATTAGAGCTGACATCTATTCAATGTAGCCGCCTTCAGCCTCAATCACCGCCTCGATACGAGGCCAGAACTAGGAGCATGCCTTTTCCACAAGCGCCGGCTTGTTTCGGGTTTTTTTGTCTTCTCAGTCAAAATCTGGCTTGTCTGGCACCTGGCACCTGGCACCTTCACTCATGCATTCACAGCTATGTGTGAGACGCCTAAATCTCTGTCTATCTGCCGGATAAGCCACTAAGGAGTTTTATCAATGATTGCCTCGACCTTTTCGATTTACTCTTTGATCCGGGTCTTCCTGGTGGTGTCCTCGGCCTTGGGCTTTCGCTTTAGCACCTCCAAAGCGTCGTCCAATGCGTTGAGCTGTGCTTTCAAGCATTGAACCGTCCGGATTTGCGGGTGCTGGCAATGGTCCTGTTGTCATAACTTGAATCGGTAGATTGTCTGCAATAAAAAAAGAAAACCGGTTTTCATTAAACGGAAATGGAATCATGTCTTTTCTAGGGCGACAATTTTATCATTTCACCCTGTATATAACTTTTTATGTGTTCGTTTTTCGGTGTTTGTGTGGTGCATAGCACGACGCTGCATTAGAGAATGGTGTATTTGGAGGCGGGCCGTGTTTGGGTTGTTGGCGAAGCAGGTTTAATGAATTAAAAACCAAAACCTGCGTTGAAACCACAGCATAATTTATGAGCAACATCAGAATATCTACAAAATGGGTTTTACGGTTGATCCATAATAATCATTTGATGCTACTAAGATTAAGCTTCTTTCCTTTAACAACTACAAAAAAAAACACACCTCAACCACCGATTGTCATGGCAAATAACACCCTACTTTAGAGTCCATCTTTCAAACTCCTCCGGCTTAATATTCACAGGCTACATGATTTGAGACAAATACATTGAAGACATTGCCAAAACTACTGCAAAGAAGGTGGGCTCCCCTCACCATGCTAGAAAATTACTCTTTACAAAACCACAAGTTCGCCTGTTCATTGAGCATGGTTTCTACATCCGGGCTGCTGTTCACTCTTAGACAGGGTCTAAAAAAAAAAAAAGAGTGTAATAAGGTCCCGCACTATCGGCCAAGCTTCAAACTGTCGCATCACCACCACCACCACAATGTCAGGCTCCTTTACCTGTTTTGCAAATACTTTCATATAATGTGCTCTGATTAACTCGAAGCATTTGTGACCCGTCCGACGTACGTACTCCCGACTAACCCGAAAATCTGCAAAACCCCGCCCCTTCATTGTTGAGGTTCCTAGATGCCGGGAAGCCTTCTACTTTAATAGTTTCTTCATTTTGGTTACTAGACTTTGGAATTCCCTCCCAGTTTCCTGCTTCTCTTACTGGACTAAACTGTTGAAGTTTATATGTGACGTGAACAGATATCTCGCTGCTCAACTCCCCACAGTCTACTGTTAGACACGATCCCAAATAGTAGCCTCTATTGTTCCAAGTGACAATGTGCTATGTTTGGTGGTAAAAAGGAGTCCAAAGAAATAATTGTACACTTAGTTTTTGTATATGTCCCGTTCTTCTTTTTATTTTTGTTTATTTTTTTTATTTAACTTTATTTGATGTTTTGTTTTCAAGCTATGTAAGTAATAATCGCTGGGATTCCGTGGAGATTTTGGTAGGATTTAAGATTTCTTGGAGTTTTGTAATTCTACGTTGAAGTTTATTTTTCTGTCAAAAAGGATTTAAATACTTTCGAATTCCCATTTCTTTTCACTTTGTTTTTGTTTGGGGATTTCTTTTTCCTTTTCTCCAGTTTCGATAATTTCCGCCCTTATTTATTTATTTATTTATTTATTTCATGTGTTTTTATTATTTATTCGTTTTCAGTTTTCGCTTCATTTTAACTATTGTCACTTTTTATTATTTATTATGTTTATTTATTTTATTATCTATTTTAATCAAGGGAAAGAAAGGGAAGAGAGAGAGAGAGAGTGTGTGTGTGTGTGTGTGTGTGTGTGTGTGTGTGTGTGTGCGTGCGTGTGAGAAAGAGAGAAAAGAAAAAAAGTGTAAGAATGTGTGTATGCGTGTAAAAGAGAGAGAAAAGAGAGAGAGTGTGTGCGTGTGTGTGTGTGCGTGCGTGTGTGTGTGAAAGAAGAAAATAGTGCGTGAGAGAGAGAGGGGGGAGAAGAGACTGCGTGTATAAGCAGGAGGGTGTGAGAGAGAGAGAGAGGGTGTGTGTGTGTGTGTGTGTGTGTGTGTGTGTGTGTGTGTGTGTGTGTGTGTGTGTGCGTGTGTGTGTGTGTGTGTGTGTGTGAGAGAGAGAGAGAGAGAGGAAGAGAAGAGAGAAAGGAGGGATCGAGCGTTGGCGATAGGGGTACATGCTTGTAAATAGAATGTTTTCGTAATCTTTCAGGGTTCCTTATTTTCGTTAAAAAAAAAAAATTGGGGACGTGACTCAGAAATGTTTTATTTTCTTTCTATTTTTTGTATTATCTTTTTTTAAAACTTATTTATTTTCTTTCTAACGTCTATACAATGAGTTTTAACTTTCATTCCAAATTGTTTTTTCGAAATCCGTTTCTTCTGACGTCTTTATTCTTCACGATTCTTTTTTACGTCTGACTTAAATTCTTTTTTTTGTTTGTTTTCTTTTTCTTTTTCATCAATTTGTAGCCATTCATTTTTCTCTTTTTCATTCACTCAACTTCCATTTCTTTTTTTTATTTTTTATTTAGTTTTATTTATTCATTCTTCGGCGTTTATTCAGATTGGCACTTATGGCGATGAAGAAAAATGAAGAAAAAATTTTATCGTATACCTACTTGTCACTGAATGAAGTTGGCATATTCCAAAAATCACAAAAATTGATCATGTAGTTTTTTTTTATTAGCGAAAAAGAAATTTGCCGTTTTCTACCAATAAGTGAAAATCGAAGCAATATTAATATTTTTCAAATTTTGTTTTTAAATTATAGAAAATGACTTTTAATTTGAAAATTTTTTGTTATGTTACTAAATTACTGTTTGGTTTAAATTTTACATTTTGATTGTTTTTCCGACATTATTCAGAAAAGAAATTGAAATGAAGGGAGGTTGTCTGCCCTTGATTTTACTATAGCCGCTATTTTTTCTTTTTCTTTATTGAATTTTCTTGAATATGAAAACGCGACTTAATCAAATTACGTGATTTTGGCGACTATTTCATCTTCGTTCCGACTTTTATTTGTTTTACAATTTTTCCTGTAAGTGGACCACATGTTGAAGTATAAAACCCATCCATTTTCGTCTATGAAAATTAAACGGGAAATAACTCTCATAAAGGGGAAATAACTTCCATAGCTTAAATAAATTTACTTGCCTTTTTTTAAAGACAACTGGAACCGGTGATAATAATTAAAAATAAATTAAATTAAATGTAAACTAAATTAAAAATACATTAAATAAATCAACTTTAAATAATATTCCTAAATGGAACAATTAAAACAATTCTATTGCATGAAATAATTAATAACACGGAGATAATTTTTTTAAGTAGATTTTCTTTAATGGAATATGCAAATGAGGTTATTTTATGGGTGTAGATTTCCTTTGAATAACTAACGAAAATTTGTACACTTTTATTTTTTTCGTGAATAATTTATCGTTTCCTTTTTTATTCTGTCATCCTAGAATTTCTATTTTTCTAAAAAAAATTTTATTCCAATATTTCATCCCATGACAATTGGCAGGTGTTTTTATTCAATATCTGTGCGACATTGCTTTGTTTTTAATATATAAATATGTTTTCTTTACGAAGCATTTAAGTTCCATTATTTTTTTTCTCTTTTCTTTTTTCTCTCTGTGCCTTTCGTATTGTCTTTTCTCTTTAATTTTTCTCTTTCTTTTTTTTCATATTTCTTGTATTTTCTTTTTGCCTGTAGTTTTTTTTTTTTTTCTTATTTTATTTTCTTCGAGTTTTTTTTTTTTTTTTTTTTAGTTTTTGTTTTCAGTATTTTTTTTCCAGTTTTTGTTTTCCGTATTTTTTTTTTTTTTTTTTCATTTCGATTTCATTACCTTCATTTTTCTTTCTTGTATCCTTTTCCTTCACATTCTTCCATTTTCTTTCATTTTTACTTTCTTGTGCTGTTCATTTGTTTTTCTTTTCTTTCTAACTTTGTCGTCTTTTTTTTTCTTTGTTTCTTGCGTTTTTTAATTTTTCCTTCATTTTGTTTTTATCTTCCTGATTTTTTAATTTTTATTTGTATTTTGTCTTTTTTTCATGTTTACCTTTTTCTACTTTTTAATTTTAGCTTCATCTTTTTTCTCTTGATTTTCTTTAATGCATTTTCGTTCCTTTTTTTATTTCTCCTTTTTATTTCATTTTTCTTACATTATTTTCTTTCATATATTTTTCATTCATTTATTCTATTTTTATTTAATTTTTCATTTATTTTATCTTTATTTTTAATACATTTTCATTCAATTTTCTTTTATTCCTTTTCTTTTTTTCATTTATTTTTCTTGCATTATTTTCATCTTTTCTTTTATTTTCATTTTATATCATTTTTATACATTTATTTCCATTCTATTGTTTCTTCATTTTTTTCTCGTGCATTTCATTCATTTTTTTCCTGTTTCATTTGTTTACTTTTTATTTAATTTTTTAGTTTATATATTTTATTTTTTATCTTTTCTTTTTACTTTATATATCATTTTTTTTCATTTTTTTCATTCTATTCTTCATTTTCTTTCTTGCATTTTCATTCATTTTTTTTCTTTTATTCCTGTTTTCTTTATTTACTTTTTCTTTCATTTTTCTTCATTTTTTTACTACTTTATATTTTTTTCATTTATTTTTATTCATTTTTTTATTCATTTTTACTTTTTACTTCATTTTTCTTTCATTCATGATGTTTTC
>NC_136502.1:98579469-98599469 GCF_053919585.1 Euprymna scolopes
GTGTGTGTGTGTGTGTGTGTGTGTGTGTGCGGGTGTGTGTGTGTGTGTGTGTGCGGGTGTGTGTGTGTGTGTGTGTGTGTGAGAGAGAGAGAGAGAGAGAGAGAGAGAGAGAGAGAGAGAATGTATAATGAGGGTAAGATAGCTAAATAAATTCAAAACGATTTCCTGTTATCCATTGGGTTTTTTTTTCTTATTGAAAGAAATGTTGTTTTGTTTTTGTTATTTTTTTTTTGTTCCTTTGTTTATGTGTTTTCTTTTTTCTTTTTTTTTTTTTCGAAGAAATCTCCCAAGTTTTATATTTTTAGCAAATTTTCAAGGAGGCTAAAATGGATTCCGCCTTGTTCGTTTCACCTCATCCAGATTTAGTTGGCCTTTTCAGCTTTCTTGACAAATAGTAATTCTGGCTTTACAGCTCTTATAACCCAGGATTGGCAGCTGAGGTGCCGGAATGGATAAGCAGAAGAAATAGGAAAATAAATAGTTTATAAAAAGGAAAACGTATGAAAAGAATTTTTAAAATCTCTTCTTAAGTGAGAGTATAGATTATGCTTTATTTTTATTTAGCCCGTCTTTTATTTGCCTATATATATATATATATATATATATATATATATATATATATATATATATATATATATATATATATATATATGCACACACACATACATACATACATCATGATGATTGCAACGTCTTGTCAGACGAGTGCCACTCCCTCAGATACTTAAAGTCCATGAGCCCAAAAATGACTTCCATCGCCACACGACTATTTTTAGACAAATCCCTGAGGGAGTATCTATACACAGATGATGTTACAGAGTCTTAGCTTTGTACGACAGCTAAGTCTCTCTCTCTCTCTCTCTCTCTCTCTCTCTCTCTCTCTCTCTCTCTCTCTCTCTCTCTCGGTTCAAAATGTTGAGATCCAGCAACAAGCAAAAGCAAGATAGCCAGCAACAAGTAAAACTGTAGACCAGCTTAATGCGGGTACTGGTCTCCCACTTTATGTTTTTTTTAAATCAGAGATTTGCTTCTCCTAGAAAGGTTGCCTTCGCCATGGCTTACAGGAGCCCTCTCCACCCCAACACACACATACATACACACAAACACACACGGTGCTAGTTGACTGTTGACCCCGAAAAAGGGTTCATTCACCCTTTCGAAGGTCTTGTTTTTAATCCTTCAGGGAGACTATATATCTACCGTGCTAGAAAACTACTGACAACTGAAAGTATCCTTTACCTCTATAAGGCCACCATTCGCCCATGTATGGAGTATTGTTGTCATATTTGGGCTGGTGCATCTGCTGCTAGTCTCTCGCTCCTAGACAAGGTTCAAAAGAGAGTCGACAATCTGATAGGCCCTGAACTGGCATCTAAGCTTCAGCGTCTGTCCCATCGACGAAACGTTGCATCCTTCTGCCTGTCCTACAAGTATTTTAAAGGTGAATGCTCTGACGAACTGCAGATACTTGTGCCCCCACGACGGAGACACCCTACAGGCAGCTAAATCCCATCCCCACACAGTAGAGATCCCTAAATGTAAAAGATCTTTCTACTCCAGTAGTTTCTTCCCCAGAACCACTAGAATCTGGAATTCCATTCCAAGTCCCTGTTTCCCTAACTGTACTGACATGCAGAAGTTCAAGTGTAACGTGAACCGACATCTTGCTGCCCAAATCCCAACATAGTGCCCCAGTAGTTGCTGCCCCTGATAGTAGCCCCCTACACAAACGTGGCAATGTGCCTTGTTTGGGGTGAAAATGTAATTAAAAAAAAAAGAAAAGACTAGCCACCCTCCCCACCAAACTTGTTTAGTCGCCGGTAACCCGACCATGAGGCAGGTAGTACTGGGTTACATGGTATCGGTAGCATATGACATGACCTGACACATAAATACATACATACATACATACATATATATACATATATATGTATACATGTATATGTATACATGTATATGTATACATATATAAGTATACAGGTATATGTATGTATACATACATATATATTCGTACATCCGTATATATATACGTATACATCTATCTTTGCATACATTTTCTGTGTTCTTTTAATTTAGGTGATTTTATTGTATACATATATATATACATTTTAGGTGATTTTATTGTATACATATATATATATACATGTATATACATAAATGTATACATGTACATGTACATATGTATACATACATATGTACCACATGTATACATTTATATGTATGTATACATATATATATATACATACATATACGTGTATCCATATGATACATATATATACATACATATACATGCATATGTATGTGTACATATATATAATGTATGTATATATATATACATTATATATATACATTATATATATACATTATATATATACATTATATATACATTATATATATAAATTATATATATACACATTATATATATATACATTATATATACACATATATATACATTATATATATACATTATATATATACGTTATATATATACATTATATATATATACATTATATATATACATTATATATATATACATTATATACATATATACACATTATATATATATACATTATATATATATACATCATATATATACATAATATATATGCATTATATATATATACATTATATATACACATTATATATATATTATATATATACATATATATATACATTATATATATACATAATATATATACATTATATATATATATTATATATATACATTATATATATACATAATATATATGCATTATATATATACATAATATATATACATACATTATATATATATACACACACATTATATATATATACATTATATATATACATTATATATATATATACATTATATATATATACACATTATATATATACACATTATATATATATACACATTATATATATATATATATATATATATATATATATACAGTCCTGTTCAAAATCATAAGACCACTTAAGAAAGTAAGCGTTTACGCATATTATCGAATTTTTAATCAAACAAATGGTTGAAACCATTGCCAAAAGGGAAAATATGATGGAAAAAATGAAATCTGCTTCATTCGAAACCTTAACCCTGATCTAATAATTATTTTTTAAAAAACAAACATTTTCACCTGGTCAAAATGATAAGACCACTGATAATTTATCTAACAAAAGGCAATTATAAATTACTAAAAAGGCTCTCAGTATTTAGTATAGCCTCCATTATTACGAATTACTTCAAAAATTCTCTTCGGCATACTTGCGACTAAGTTTTTTATCAGTTGCGAAGGAATTTTATCTCATGTACTGAAAACTGAATCAGAAAGTTCCTTTATCGAATCATACTGGGTTCCATCCCTGAACACTTCTTTTGCCATCCATCTCCAAAGATTTTCAATGGGATTGAGGTCTGGAGAACATGCTGGATGATCTAACAATTCTATATTATTTGAAGAAAAGTATTCTTTTGCTTGTCGAGAAGTGTTTATCGCAACGTGGTCTTGCTGGAAAATCCAATTTCTTCTACACAGACGTGGACCTTCAGTCCTGATAGAAGCATTTTCAAGCATTGAAATGCACTTCAATGATGTTTGCCGGCCTTTCACTACTTGCAACTTTAGGGTCCCAGCTGACGAGAAAGCACCCCAGATCATTAAAGACCCTCCTCCACTATGCCGAGTTGAAAAAGTCTCTTTGGGCAAATTTTTATCATGCCAATGCCAGTGATGGGGTTATTTTTGGGGGGTCGACCTGGACTCTTTTTGTGCCCATATTGATCTGGATTTCTTAAAAAAAATATTGTGATGACCGTTTTGCTACAATTCACTTCATTTGCAATGGATCTATGGGAGAGTCCACCCCTATTAATCTCAAAGATCCTTCCTCTCTCAAACTCTGATAATGGTTTCCCTTTTGCCATTTATAATTTAGTAAGATGTTTTTTTATCCACTAACAAGTTTCTTTTAGTAATATAGAAAGCTTTTCGTATTCATTTTTTCAAAACTAGCCAATTTTATTAAAGTGGTCTTATCATTTTGACCAGGTGAAAATGTTTTTTTTTTTTAAAATAATTATTAGATCAGGGGTAAGGTTTCGAATGAAGCAGATTTCCATTTTCGTTAAATGTTTTCGTTAAGACGTGCATCTAGCAACTCATTCGACCCTGCGGGTCGTATTATGTTGTAATTACGGGTTTCGGACCAGACGAAATTCGTTAATTAAAAAATGAGAAAAATTACAGTCAATTTAAATAAAAATTAGTTTAGTAATTGTCTGTATTTTTTAGATGAGGTGTTTTCATTGATTGAGATTGTCGGACTGACTTCCTCATCTTGGTTGTTATTGTTACAACGTTTCGGCCGTTTTGCCCTCCGGCCTTAATCAGGTGTTTTGTATCGAACTGGGCAACCGTTTGTTAGGAGTCTTGAACCCAACCCTTTATTATTATTACGGGGGTACCGTGTTCGGACTCCAGCTAGGCTCTGGGACATAGTTGCTGATTCTCTGTTTTGAATGTTACTTTTCACTGCCTTCGTTCAAGATTGAACTCCGCACCTTTGGGTAACTGTAAACTTTGATCCAACGTCTAGGACCACTCGGCCATATGTCACTAGGACAATTCTTAGTTGGTTTTTGTTAATGTTAAACCTATGTTGTTATTCAAGGTTTTCTCTCTCTATCAGAAGTGTCCAAATTGCATTCAGCTCTATGCTTGGTTTGCTCAGTAGGTTGTTATGTCCGAGCACGTGAGCTGTTTCTTTAAGTTTTCTCACTTTCCAGTGGGACTCTCTGTTTATTATTTTTACTTCATCCCATAGGGGGCGATGATCCCCCCTCTCCATCCAGATATGGTTGGCTATACCCGATTTTTCCGTCTCCCCTTTAGTAACCGCTTTTCGGTGTTCTTCCACCCTTACTTTAAGGGGGCGGCATGTTCACCCTTGTAAACCTTTCTGCAACTGCATGGGATGGAGTATATGCAGTTCTTGGTCATGTTCTCCTCCATGCAGGGCTTCACTTGTACCAGGAAGTCAGTCCGACAATCTCAATCAAAAATTAGTTTCTAACAAACTTCAAAATACGTCAAGGTGAAAAAAAAAATCAGCCGCATTGAAATGGATGAAATTATGACGTGTATGTTTGAAAGTCTTATAGAAAAGTGCACCACAAACGAACTGCACACACACACAAATCAAAACATATATACACATGCATTCGAGTACAAATAGTTACAAGCATATACACTTACGTACGTATACATGCGGTAACATCCACACATTCATAGGCATGAAATAGAAAGCTTACTGAGACAACATTGTTCTTTTGAAGCTGCCCCCGCTTAATGTCTGTCGCCGGTTGGTCGGTCAAATTGGCTCTCAGTTTGTGTTTTATGTGTATTTTTTTATGTTTTATGCAGAAATGGATGTGATAACAGCAGTTCTTGTATTGAACTCGAAAGTTCCATCTCTCATGTTAAGAATAGAGATCATCAGGTTTACCAGGAGTGATCAGGCTCGCGGGCTAGTCAAAATGCCTTTGTTGGCCGGATCTGGCCCGCGGCCCATAGGTTGTTGTTGTCGACCTTTAGTCTAGAAGGAAAACTTTGGTGTAAAACCTGAGGTTTTATGTCTGTTCTGCCTGTGGTAGAACTTTGCAACGACTGAGAATAAAAGTTGCCCCCCCCCAAAAAAACTATAGATGTTCTACGCAGACCCTTCATCAATGTAAGTAAATATATGTTGATTTTGGACAGCTTAGCAGTTGTGTGAAGATCATACGTCGAAATCGACGGGGATATATATATATATATATATATATATATATATATAGTTTTTGTTTTTGAAAAGGAAATGCAGCAGAGTGCTCAGTGGTAAGGAAAATAGGAGCGTATTATTTATATTTTGTTTACAGAAAGTTTTAGATGAGATAAGTCATTGGTACCGTCGGTTCCAAACCCGATAATTAGGGACCGTTTTAGATACCCATATCAAGCTCTCTTCAGCCAATACTCATCTCTAATATATATATATATATATATATATATATATATATATATATCAAAGGACAAGTATCATGGTGCTTTAAACAAAAACATTCATTTCGAACGCGCCCCTGGTGATTTTAAACGCTGTGTCTTTCTGCATTTGCAGTAATAAAACTGCTCAAATACACTTGAGATGTTATGCTCTATAAGCCAAAATCAGCTGCCCCTTCTTTTATCGATTATCGATACTTATCGAAGACATTCTGATACAAAAGCTATCTAAGAACACTGTCAGGCACATGAAATATATTGTGTTAAATTTCAAAACCCTGCCGTTAAGGAGTCTATACGGAACGAACACTGACACACAGAGACAGTTTCTTTTATATAATAAATATAGATAGATGAGAGAAACAGACTCACACGCAGACAGACAGATGCAAATAGCGGATATAAATTAATAAATAGATGGTTAACTATGAAACGCAACGTGATAAGTAGATAAATAAACTGGGTTTTCCTATCACCTATCGCAATCGCAGACCACCCGAAATTGGATTAGTGGTGTCTTTTCATTCCACCTGTCAAAGATTTTCATATTTCCTAACATCTACTATTCTTCACCACCCCATCCACCCTGCAAGAATGTTGATCACTCCTGCCCAGCCCCCCCCCTAAACCTGCAAATCTCTCGTGCGTGCCCGCACGGTGACTAATATGATACCCAATGCCGTGTTAAATGCTCTATAATGGTTTTCTTATCAGACCAAAATCTCTTTAGGCTGATATAACATCCTCACGAATATATTATTTACTCGTTACTTTGATAAGCTATATTAATATTCGATCAATCTCTTGATCGATAGTTTTAAAAGCATTTAAGAAGAATTGGATGTGAAATGGACATAGTAGATTCATTTCCCTTTGTAAATTTACTTAAGAAGGTATTTATTTTTCTCCCACCGTGAGAAATGTGACACAAGGATCGGAAAGAGTCAGCGCTCTGATCTTGCAAAAGATGCCTGTGCAGTCTCGTCGGCATTCACCGGTAGAGGCGCCCGAGGTGATGAGCCATAAAGAAACCCCTCTTCAAAGAGAGAAGGCAAAGCCTAGGACTGTTGACCTCTTAGAACTGCACATATCCAACATTACACCGAAATCAGCAGGGAGCAGGTGATTACAGGAATGATCGGATTTGTTGATTTTTGGGGCCGAGGGGAAAAAATACCCCCAGCCAAGCTATTTAAGAACTTGAATAGATTACATAAGTATGGCGATAGATATTCATACTTACCGGATCCCAAGCCCCCGTGATGATTTGCTTGTTGAAATGATCATTTGCAAGAGGTCACAGGTGTATTTATAGTTAGCGTCTGTAGTCATCAGACTGACCTTACTTGAGGTCAAGAAAGGAAAAAGGTCATCATGTTTCATATAACAAATGTCAACATCCCTATAATTAAATAAACTTTATTTACCAGCTTCGTTAACATGGAAACATAGGTATATAAGACAACAAGGCAAGTTGGTTCGGCAGGCATGTATTATAGAAAAGAAAGTGAGTCCAGGTATGTTGGGATTGCCTTCCGTCTAAATCACGATCAGAGACAAACTAGGAAGTGTGATGTCCAGTTACATTGGTATCGTATTTCATTACAAAAACGGTAAATTAAACTGGGTTAAAACGGAAAAAGGGGAGCATACGTACTATATTCCAAACGCCACGGCGTCGTTTCACAAGTCTCTGATTAACAGTATATCGCTATGTGAGTTTAGACATGTCCGGTTTAGCCAACCGGACCACAACTAATTACTACACAAGAGATTGCGTGTAAATACAAACGAAAGAAGAGTTCATCTATGTAAATGCTACACCTTTTTTTTTTTTTTTTCATAACACTCTCCGGGGGGGGGCGTATGTATACACCTCTTGGTGAAATAGTAGAGAAGACTAGACACCCAAACCACAGTAGAGTAACTAGTCTAGGAAAATGAAAATTGTGAAACCACGTTCTCTCTGGTACGGACATACATGACATTAGTAACTTTCGTGCAGGTTTAATTGTTTCACACGAGCTGTGGAGTTCAAGTTTTTCCTTTTCTTTTTTTTTTACGCAGTCTCGCTTTTTGGTCTGTCAGTCTGTCAATCATGCTTCAATTAAGTCTGTCATACTTAAGTCTGAGAAATCATTTCCATCGCTAAATGCACTGATTTGGATGGATGCATCGTATAAATTGGAACCGAGCTTGTTTTAATGTCAGTTCAGGTTTAATTTGCTTTTGCGCATCTGAGGAGTTCTATGGAATGGAGATAACTCTTCCCCCCCCCTCTCTCTCTCTCTCTCTCTCTCTCTCTCTCTCTTTCTGTACTTCTTCTTACCCCTCTCTCTTGTTCTTTTTTAATTCCTCTCTCTCTCTCTCTCTCTCTCTCTCTCGTACCCTACTCTCCATTTCTTTCTCTACCTTTCAATCACTACTCCTCTCTCTCTCTCTCTCTCTCTCTCTCTCTCTCTCTCTCTCTCTCTCTCTCTCTCTCTCTCTCTTTCTCTGTTGATAATATTTTGAATGGATATTTTTTAGTTTTTTAGAAAGGAGGTGGAAAGATTTTTTTTCCACCGTGGTTAAAAATTCTCCTGGTGCCACAACCCTCTCTTCACTGCATAACCAGGAAATAATAAAGGCCGTTTTTTTCCCCCAGTTAGAGAAGGAAGTTCTTCATTTGTAACCAGACTCTTTCCAGATGCCCATTCCTCTTGTCAGTGGACGTTGTTCACTGCCAAATTATTAACAGTGGAATTATCAGACACAATTTGCAGACGTTTTCTTCGGGGTGTATGTGTGGAGGGTAGGAGGCAGTTTCTTTTTTTTTCTTCCAATTTGTCTTATTTTCCTTGCAATTTTTTCTCCTGTTCCTTTCCGCAATTTTTATCTTATTTTATTTTATTATTTTTTATTTTATTGAAATGTTTTACTTTTTAAAACTTTTACCCCTTTTACAAATATTTTATTAAAGAGTGAGAGGTTATAGCAATAATCTGAAAAGATTGAGACCCCCTTTTCGAGATATATATATATATATATATATATATATATATATATATATATATATATATATATATATATATATATATATATATATACAGTTTGGGAGATTTCAACCTTTAAAACTATACGTAAAAAAAAAAAGGGCTTTAGTCTACAGTTCTTCGTTGGAAAACTTGTTTTCTTGCAAGTAATTTAATTTCTTGTAATTTCTGCATTAGTTTGTAACCACACACGCACACACACGCACACACAAACATATATATATATATATATATATATATATATATATATATATATATATATATATATATATATATATATATATATATATATATATATATATATGAGAGCAAACAGTTAATAAAATATGTTAAAAAACACTTTGAAATGAGTTAAAAACATATTTAATCTGAAAAGGAAACACTAGATAACTGGATAGTCCTTAATCCGCGGAGTTTCGAAGAAATACTCTACTTCTCATCAGAGGGTAGGAATTAGCAAAATGCAAGATCGGATTTTGCATGCAGAAGTATTTGATGAAACAACAAGTTAGTCAAAGATCTTACTTGAAAACAAAATAAGTTAAGCTGAGGGAATATGGTAAAGCAAAAGGTGATTACACATGAATGGATAGTCTGGTGGAAGATAAAAAATCCAGTGACGGTAAAATCCAAATGTAAAACTTCAAGAAAGTTAAAAGAATTATATATATATATATATATATATATATATATATATATATATATGTGTGTGTGTGTGTGTGTGTGTGTGTGTGTGTGTGTGTGTGGAGAGAGAACTTGAATGCCTACTAGACACTATCCTCGAGTGTCTAAGGTCTCTCTACATGGCTTTGTCAGAACAACCTGGCATGAGAATACTTTTCCCTAGAAGTAAACCCTGACCAAATATTCAGAATCACATAGTATTCCCAACCCAAAGAAGATCTCCTCACATTAGCTTTTACGAGGAATGATGCACCTTCTACAAGTGATATTACCTCAAGTAATAGAACGGAGCTGGATACTCCACCAGAATAGATAAATTCTTATCCTAAAAACCAGTAAGACCAAGTGACCAAAATGAAAGATATACTGCAATATATGAAACTGGTTAATTGGGTAGAGGAAAATTATGTTCTCATTTTTTTTTATTAACTCAGTGTTTGAGAGATAAAGACCTTTAATGGAACATTCGAATATCTGTGTATCTCATATAAAGTTCAAGTGTTAGCCACAGGTAGTGGGGCCCTTGATTTCTAAGGACTGAAAATTTTTTTTAAATTTATATATGTGTATATGTGTGTGTGTATGTGTGTGGGTATATATGTGTGTATATATATGTGAGCGTGTGTGTGTATATATATGTATGTTAGCAGTATCAGAATTTTCAGCCGAGTCGCCATTTTGAATAGACACCTATCTGTCTATCAGATTATAACAATATGAAAACGTAATTTAAACCCGTAAATTTTATTTCAATAAAACGAGCAAAGACCAAATTTTAATATCATAAAAGCTTTAATAGAGAAATAAACAATTTTATTTATTTTTCCTTGGATTTCTTCACTTAACATTTCACGGAATGTCGAACAATAACATTAGTTGAATCTTACGATAAATATTTAACTGGCAAAATATATAACTTACCTGGTTAATGAATAAGATATGCTTGCTTTTAATCTTCCTGTATGAGAATTTATTCATATTTATGTATTATAATCCATGTATTTTTTAAATGGAAGGATTTTTCCAACACATATCGCGACAACGCGTGTCTTTCAAGGAAGTGTAAAGAAACCGGATGTTAAGATTATCACTTTGTTATCTACGGAAGCCTATAAGTGTAAAAAACACTAATTCAGAAACTTTAGTAATCTCGATATGGGATTATATTCCTTCAAATTTTCCACTTTTAAAGGTTTTCGGGGGCGCTGAAAACGGAAATAACCATTTATATATACGGCAAACGAAACTAGTAGTTTCCAAGATAAAAAATTTTACAAATGGTCACAAAGTGGGGGGTCACTTTTCTATAATGATGTGACGTCAAATGGGCACCCACTTTATGGCCACATTGCAATGAACAGATTTGGCCGTAATTTTAAAGGAATTTTCGAGGGTGACTTCATATTGACCCTATATGAATAAAGGGAGATAACTTATCGTCCTTTTTTTTATGTTGGCGCCTTTACGCTATCGTACATGAAAACTGAGATCTTTTAATTTTTGATTTACACGGATTACGGAATGACGAAGATATGAAATGTAAATTTTTTTTTTAATATCTTAAAGAAATACCTGAATTTTTTTATTTATTATACTATAAATCTGCATTATATGGTATCGTCTTTTTCTTTATATCGAAAAAAAGGAAACCAGGAATTAAATATAAAAATATACACTGACCGAAAAATATTAACTGGAAAATTCTAAACAAAAATTAAGCTTCCACGTAAAAAAAAACAAAAACAAAAAAAAACGTGGTTATCGAAAAAAGAAGGATTTACATTTTGGACTTTACCGGTAAATTTACAGATAAGTGATATTTTTTTGTTGTTTTAAATTTGAGTATTTTATTTATTGATGTTTTATCTTCAATTTGTGATATATAAAACATGTCAACCAAAATTAATTATTAAAATTCTCATAGACATTTCAAAATGGAGGGGTGAATTTATAAAACAACGTTTGTCTAAAATATTATATTCAGTTTATCGGATAGAGCATAAAATTTTACATTCACCCTGAAAAAAAACGTAACAATTGAACGAATAGGAAAATTTTGATAGATTTTTAAAGTTTAAAAATTGAAAAATATTCATCTCATAAAAATCAATTGATTTCACTACGTAACAAAATGGCTCCCTGAGCGCACGCACGCACTTTGTAAACACTGTTTTTTAAAAAATGAAAAATAATATTTCTATTATTTTTTAAACAACTTAAATAGTTTATTTTGGAAGCATATTCTATAAAGAAAATAAATAACCCACTTTAGAAAGAGAAATTACGAGTTTTCTATATTTTATTCGCAGTTTTCTGTTAGGGGTGTCAAAAATTCCCCAAAAATTCTGATACACCTATATGTGTGTGTGTATATATATGTGTGTATATATATATGTGTGTGTATATATATATATGTGTGTGTATATGTGTGTATATATATGTGAGCATGTGTGTGTATATATATGTGTGTGTGTGCGTGTGTGTGTATATATGTGTGTGCGTGTGTATATATATATATCTGTGTGTATATGTATATATGTGCGTGTGTGTATATATATGTATATATATATATATGTGTGTATATATATGTGTGTGTGTGTGTGTATATATATATATATATATGCGTGTGTGTGTGTGTTTTATTTTACTTCCGTCGAATTTCTTAGAAATCGTCGCTTCTATACAAAATAAAAACTGATGTCAGACAAAAATCAGTTAAACCTTTTGTTTGAGAGAAACCCTGCCGTCGACTAATAAAAACATTAACTCGTGGAAAGGAATAACAATGCATCTGATGACTTATCACATCTTAACTATCTGTAAAGAAACATAAATAATACACTCTTATTTCCGAATTTTCCTTATAATAGAGCACTTTGCTGGATTTCTTTTTAAAAAAAAAATATATATGACCAATTATATATATATATATATATATATATATATATATATATAATATCACTTTCTTTTTTCTCAATCATTCTCTCTTTTTCTCTATTACTCTTTTCTTCTGTTCTTATTTTCCATTCTCCTACTGTCGATCAGTTTCCCTCTTTCTTTTTTTCTCTCAATTTTTCTTTCTCCAATCACCTTTACTTCCCCCCTCTCTCTCTCTCTCTCTCTTTTTTTTCTCTCTCTCTCTTTCTCGGTCATTCTCTTTTTCTCTACTTCCTCTCACTCTTCGCCCATCTCCCTCTCGTACTTTGTCAGTTTCTTTGCCGAAATTAAAATTATCTTCTGTCCTCTCTAGAAATGTCAATTCTTTCGACAGACATTGATGGACACAAAACACAGGACCGACTGCGTTTTGTGGCCATAAATCCATCCAAATTTCTGGCAGGCCATCTTGCCCCTCATTTATCCCTCAACCCTCATCCCAGTTTCCTCATCCCCTGTTCCTCCGTGCTACACCCGGTGGGGAGGAGGGTATTTGAGGCAACTTCTTTCCTAGAATCTAATTGCAAAAGAGATTTTTACTCGAAAATGCCTTCTGGGTGATTAGCTACCCCATCTAAACTGATCAGTTCGTCAGTTGCTGACACGTCTGAAGAGGTGGCCACAAAAAGTAGGGTGGAGCCGACCGCAGGAGTTAGGTTCTTCCAATGCCCTGCCCCGCATACCGGGTCGCAGATGCTTGTTGGAGAAAGGGGCATTTCTCAGATTATTGGTTACTGAGGACATGTGGAAATTAGTGACTCTCTTAGAATCGATGTTTTGAGGCTTGTGTGTATCTGTCTGTGTGTGTGCACGCGTGTCTGTTCGTCTGTCTGTCTGTCTGTCTATCTGTCTGTCTATCTACGTGAAACTGTCAGTGTGTGTGTGTTCGTTCGTGCGTGTGCGTGTGTATCTATGTACATGTGTGTTTGTCAGTGTCTTCGTGTGTGTCTGTCTGCGCTTATGTATCTGTCTGAACGCGTGTGTTTGTCGGTGTGTGCGCATGTGTCTGTTTGTGTCTGCATGTTTGTCTGTGTTTGTCTATGCGTTTACGTGCGTGTGTGTATGTCTATGCGTTTACGTGCGTGTGTGTGTGTGTGTGTGTGTGTGTGTGTGTGTGTGTGTGTGTGTGTGTGTGTGTGTGTGTGTGTGTGTGTGTGTGAAAAAGTATTGAGACTGAAGTTGGACTTAGCAAAATTAGCAACGAATAAGACATTTGGAACCAAATAAAAAGAAAGGGATATTAGATTGAATGTCTTTTTCTTTTCAGAATCAAGGGTTTGGTAAAAAAAAAAATATTTATACATAAACAGAAATAAACAAAGTTTCAACATTGATCCAAGACTATTCAACCTAAATCTAACCAAAGGGAACAGAAGGAAACCATTTTCTCCACAATAAGCAAGCAGTGGTTAGATTGTTCCCAAGTGGACTGATAGACCAAAGTTCAATTCTCGGTTGAGTCATAACAACGACTCAGAAAATTGTACTTGATGCTTCTTTACTAGACACTCAGCATTATAAGGTGAGGAATCAAAGATAAGTAGAGTAAAACTATTAAAAAAAAACGTAGTAGTTAATGAAAAGGGAGCCTTAGGGTTGCCTTCGACTATTATGAACCACTTACTCCAAACTATGAGACACAGACAAAATATATCCAGACTGAAGCGGTTTTTATCACAGCAGAATGAAATTTAAAATTTGCGATGGTTGTTCTTGTCGGTATTCATCAGTGAGGGCGCCTCAAACGATCGGCTATAAACCAACTCCCCTTCAAAAAAGGAGCAGGTAATGCCTTGAAAGATGGCCTCCCCATTACTTATTAGAACAGGTACTTTGGTCCGTCCAGAAATATTTAAGTTAAACAGTTTTATTGCAAGCAGCAATGTGATTAGTATTGGATCATATTTTACAAATAACCAATAATAACCCTCCCTCTCTCTCTCTCTCTCTCTCTCTCTCTCTCTCTCTCTCTCTCTCTCTCTCTCTCTCTCTCGTATATATATATATATATATATATATATATATATATATATATATATATATATATATATCCTCTCTGCTAGTATATAAAAGGAACTTTGTGTGTGTGAGTTCGTTCCCTATGGATAAGTAAAACGGCTTGGCCGATTTTTATGAAATTTCACAGGAAGGTACTTTATGTGCCTGGCAATGTTCTTAGATAGGTTTTGTATTCGTATCGAAATAATCCAATGAAAGAAGCAACAGGCGATTTTGACCAAAGTTAACATCTTTACACAGCCTAACATCACAAATGCATTTGAAACATTTTTATTACCACATAAGCCGAAAGCATCGACATATAAAATCAACAATAGGTTCTTTGATATGGCAGGGGCGCTTTGGAAATGAATGTTTCTGTTTAAAGCACAATTGCACCGTGATACTTGACTTTTTCATTTAAAACTTAAATAAAAGCTATTATCACCGCTCAAACAGTAAGGCCAGGCATATAAAGTCAACAGTAGGCTCTTTGATATGACAGGTTCGAAATTAATGCTTTTGTTTAGAGTACGATTGAATCATGATACTTGACTTTTGCATTTTTACTTTTTAATTCAAGCCATTATATATAAATATTATTTTATAAAATTAACAGTAGGTTCTCTACAGTGCAATGTAGACTAGAATGTATTATGTATTAAATCACCGCAGAGAGGCATGTGAAGCTTCCTCCCGGTGCAGCGCGATGGGTCCCCAACTAGAGCAGACAATCAATTGATTTGAATGATTGTCGAGTTCACCGATTTCAATGTCAATAAAACTATGGTAATAGAAACGGTGATCATGATTAAATCCCGGGCGACGTTGGGTCTTCCTGCTACTTGATTATAGAAAACATTTTTTCTATAGTAAAATATTGTCTTTTTTTTTCATATTTCTTTTTCTTATAATTCAAATCGATTTTTGCTTTCTGTGAAGAAGGGACACCATCGTGTCGCGTTAAAAATCATTTCCCTACTCGGAACATTCCCCTGTCGGCTATAATTTCATGTCGGAAGGATCAGCTAGACTTTTGCCTCAATTGTTACTGATACACGAAGATGATAATTTTTATCATTTTTTTATATCATAAATCTTTCCCTTATGCTTTTATCTGTATTTTTCTTTTCTTAATTTTATTTTTTAGCATTCGACTAAACCAACTCAGGAAGAAACGAAAAATGATTTTTTTCCATAATATTAATGGCGTGAAAATACATCATTAACGGAAGAAAAAAAAAAAAATTAACTGGTTATCAGCTTTTCGGATTTTTTTATTTTATTTTATTTTATTTTTTATTCATTTATTATTATTATTATTATTATTATTATTATTATTATTATTATTATTATTATTATTATTATTTTTTTTTTTTTTTGTAAAAATGTAAAATTAAACAGAATAGAAACATTACTCGTTCTCTTTTCTTTTAAATAGTAAGAGGATGATGTGAATTATCTCCCTTGATACGGACCATGACGATTGCCATCTTGTTAATTTATGATCTGGATTCTCTGAAGTGTTTGTCTGTTGGGGGTGGTTGCTTTATTTTGTCATTTTGTCAATTTATCTGGTACTTCCAGATCAGACTGTCTGAAGATACTGGCTTCTTGATCTAAAATGCACTAAACGTTCGTATTATTTGCGGGCAATGTGAACAAATACATAGAGGACATTGCAAAAGCTGCTGCAAAGAAGGTGGGTTCCCTCCATCGAGCTAGATGACTACTCACACCTGAGAATATTCTGTACCTCTACAAGGCCACCATTCGCCCATGCATGGAGTATTGTTGCCACATCTTGGCTGGTGCATCTACCACTAGTCTCTCCCTTTTGGATAGGGCCTATAAAAAGTTTTCAATCTAATAGGCCCCACTTTGTCAACTAAGCTCCAACCCCTGTCTTATCGCCGCAATGTTGCATGTCTGTGCCTGTTTTACAAATATTTTAATCGAATGTGCTCTGATGAACTCGTTGCATTTGTGCCTCCTCAACATACATATCCCCGAGAAACCCGCTTAGCAATAAAATCTCACCCCTTCACTGTTGAGGTTCCTAAATGCCAGAAAGCTTTCTATTCTAATAGTTTCTTCACTCGAACAGCTAGACTTTGGAATTCCCTCCCTGCTACCTGCTCCCCTCACTGTGTTGATATGCAGAAGTTTTAATGTAACGTAAACAAACATCTTGTTAATCTTTTCTATGTATGGTCCCAAATAATAGCCCCTTACGTCCAAGTGGCGATATGTCTTGTTCAGGGTGAATATGAGTCTACCTTTGTAAACGCACTGTTTTTTGGGGGGGGGAGGGGTGCTGGGGGGTTTTTGCGTTTTTTTTTAATTTTTTTTTGCTGTTTTTTTTTTGCTGTTGTTTTGTTTTTGCTATTTTTTTGCTGTTTTTTTTTTTTTTCATAAACAAATACAACAATTAAAATCAAACAAAACAAAATGAATATATATTATTTTATTGGAATTCATTATTGAGATGAGTATTATTTATTAATTTATTTATTGCGAACGATTATCCTCATCTTTCTTCACAACGTTTCGGCCAACTATTCCTATGGCCTTCGTCAGGTGGTAACCATGACGGGATAGGAACTCCGAATCTCCTAACTGCATTCTCAGCAATTACTGCTATCCATATTTGTTGTTGTTTCACCACGTTTTGGCCAAGTAAGCCTCTGGCCAGCTTTGGGTAGGATTGAAACCGCTATCTTTAGACAACGCTCACTTGGAAGCGTCGAGATTCAAATAATATCTATATATACCATTCGATCTATAATTGAAACACAACAGCATCTATGCAGCCATTCAATTTCCATTTGTTTTTATTTGTTTATTCTCAAACTTATGTTAGCAGGAGTAATCAGCATCGTGTAAGAACTTGATTAAATAGATTCGATCGATGTAACCTACAACCTTCTTCTGGTGTATCTTGTCGGACTCAGGAATCTTTCTGTTCAACTCGGGAATCTGCACGGAATTTCGAACGCGACCTTTTACTTAATCCGCGCAGGTTGCATGCTTTCAACTATATTGCTATAAATAAAATAACATAAAACGTATTTCCTTCTTATAAATAACAAACGTGTGCGCAAACCTCTCAATTTTATCGGTATGAGTAAATAAATATTAAAACATATTACCTTCTCTTTTGTCAATCGCGAACGCAGACCCCGCAATATTATTGGCATGAGTAAATTAAATGTAAAACGCATTTCCTTTTTGTAAGTTTCAAGCGCAAACGCAGATTCAACAATATCATGGGTATGGATAAATTAGAAGAAAAACGCATTTTTCATTTGGATAAATTTCAAGTGCGAACGAAGACTGCAGCATATTATTGGTATGAATAAATTAAAGTAAAAAAAAATATTTTTTAAAACTATACGCTAGCGCACTATATATCTATTCAATTATAAAACTCTGTGGACCGATGAAGTAGATGAAAAGTAAAACGCATTTCCTTTTTATAACTGTCAAGTGGAAACGTAGATCCCACAATGTTGTTGGTATGGATGGAATAAAGCTAAGATGTGTTTTGTTCATTCATTTAAAAATGCTTAGTCACAAAAACATTATTTTATGACTCCTTGTCTTTTGGCTAAGATCAAATTGTACTTTATGTTCTAAACAACATCAGCGCCATTTGACGCCAGAATTTGTCATGTAATTATCTCTCTTGAAAAAAAAACCAAGAGACAGACAGACATACAAATAAACGAACAAACAAACAGAAATTGCCGCTTACATAATCTCCACCTCTCTCTGTCTGTCTGTCTGTCTGTCTGTCTCTCTCTCTCTCTCTCTATATATATATATATATATATATATATATATGTGTGTGTGTGTGTGTCTCTCTCTCTATCTCTCTCTCTTTCTCTCTCTCTCTCTCTATATATATGTGTGTGTGTGTGTGTGTGTGTGTGTGTGTGTGTGTGTGTGTGTGTGTGTATAAAAGTGGCCTTGTTTTTCTGTCTGTCTATCTGTGTGAGGAACGGTTTCTATCAAACTAGTCTCTCATTTTTTTTTTTTTTTTTTTTTGTCTACAGACTTGATATATAAGCCATTTGGATATGTGAAACAAATTCGATTTGTTTTTAGCTGGTAAAAATAGCTGCTAAGTAGTCAAAATGGGAAAAAGGAACTCGGCAGGCATAAGTGCTCTTCTACGCATGCGCAAATATACATTTATACTTTTTACAACATTATTTTTTTTAGGTTATAGTACATATATGCGTTGGGTAACGAATAAGGCTGAAAGGCTAAATGTTTTAGTTTCGATTCTAACTGATGGCACCCAAATCATATTTTTTTTAACTTTTGAAATCACTACTATATATTGGGTACAATATAATAATAGAGAATTAATAATAAACACGAAATCTGCATGAATTAAAATATCATATTTAAGCGTATTTTATTACCGGGTCGGAAAGTAGAATTGAGAAGTCAGCGAGGAGGAGGTCAACATTTCTCAGTGAGGGCGCTTCTGACGATTAGCAATAAACTAACCCCTTCTCAAAGTGAACCTCCTAGAACTGCACATGAACAACACTGCATCGCAATCAACAGGGGCCAGGTCATTATAGAAATGGTCTAATCTCTGTTGAATTTGCATAAATATCCCGGGAGCCGGCGGACCACTGCTGTATATTAGGTCTAATATAATAATCAATAGAGATGTGACGCTATAATAATAATAGCAGGTATGTCTTCTATCCGGGAGAAAATGACATGCACCTTGGTGTTTCTGCGGCTTTGGTTCAGGAGCCCGATTCGATAATGGAAGTCTCTGCCGCCACTCCCTGCATCATAGTACCTCGCCAGGCACTGCAGTCGTCTGCCAACCAGGTCGATGCCAATCAGTTTCAGGTCGCGTTTGCATACGTCATTGTAGCAAAAAAAAAAAATCGAAATCTACATAAATTAAAATCTCATATTTAAGCGTATTTCACGAGCGAGCAATGCCGAGTGGCCTGCTAGTAATATATATCAGCTTGCAGTAAACTCTCCTTCGAGTCTATGTGAAATCTCGTAAACGTTTTTTTTTTTTTTTTTTTTTTTTTTTGTAATCGTATTAGGATAAAAGTACTTTGACTTTTGTGTTTTTAACCTTGTAATTGATTTTTGAAAGAGACTAGTAAACATTTACCCATTTTTAAAGTGTGTGTGTTGGGGAGAGGCAGATCCGCAAGACATCAAATGTGTATTTACGTGTCCAACAAGGTTAAAAACTCAGAGTTTTCGCTTTATTTATATATATATATATATATATATATATATATATATATATATATATATATATATATATATA